>NC_135313.1:32216759-32376759 GCF_048772815.1 Callospermophilus lateralis | reverse complement strand
GTTTGAGACAATTTTTTGCTCTTGAATAAATTCTATTTTCTTTAATCCAGAAACATCTTCCTGATAGACTTATTTTCAGTGAATATAGAAATCTCAAATCTCACATTCTTTTTTTTTAAATATTGTTTTAGTTGTTGGCAGACCTTTCTTTTTATTTATTTATTTATTTTAAAACATTTTTTAAGTTGTTGATTGACCTTTATTTTTTATTTATTCATTTATATGTGGTTCTGAGAATCAAACCCAGTGCCACCTGCATGCTGGATAAGCACACTACCACTGAGCTACAATCCCAGCCCTTATTTATTTATTTATTTTAAATAACGCTTTATTTGTTTTTATGTGGTGTCGGGGATTGAACCCAGTGCCTCATGCATGCTGGACAAGCGCTCTGCCACTGAGCCACAACCCTGGCCCCTATTTATTTATTTTTAATATATATTTTTCAGTTGTGGATGAACCTTTATTTTTATTTATTTATTCATTTATACATGGTGGTGAGAATCGAACCCAGGGCCTCACACATGCCAGGCAAGTGCTCTACCACTGAGCCACAATCTCAGCCCCAAATCTCACATTCTTTAAAAGTGTGATTTGTTGTCCTCTGGCGTCTGTGATTTCTGATGAAAAATCTATAATCATGAGAATCATTGTTCTCTTATAGGTTATTTTTCTCTAGCTACTTGGAAAAATACTTTTTACTTTAGTTTTGATATTTAGCAATGTGATTATTTGTGGGCATAAATTTAAATTCTTTGGGTTCACTGAGCATCTCAAATCTGTAAATTTATGTTTTTCATGAAATTTGGCAAGTTTTCAGTCATTATTTTATTAATTTTTATCTCCTGTACTATTTTCCCTCTTGTAGTTATGTGACTCCAGTGATAGGAACCTTTTGGTATTCTCTCACAGCTCCTTGAGGCCTTTTTCAATTCTTTTTCTACTCTTGTTCAGATTGGGTAATTTCTGTTGATCTATTTTTAAGTTTACGAAGTCTGTGTTCTGTCATGTTCATTTTGTTGTTGAGCCTACACAGTGATGTTTATTTTATTTTTTCCCTTACTTGTCCCCTCCCCTCTTTTCCTTAGGGTTGAGAATCAAACCCAGGGCCTTCTATACTAAGCAAGTGCTCTGCCACTGAGCTAAACACCTAATGGACAGTGATTGTTATTTTAGTTACTATTTTTTCAGCTCTAAATTTTCCATATATATTTTTTAATAATTTCTGTGTGAAAAGTTTTCTTTTCATTAATTTCATATGTATTTGCCTTTACTCCAGGGAACTTGAATATAATAGCTGCTTTAAGGTTTTTGATAATTCCAAAATCTGAATCATCTTAGATTTGGTGTCTCTTACATTTTTGGATATTTTGACTATTATATTCCTCTAAAGAGTCCTATCAGAGACATCTGGAAAATGTTGATTTTTTTTTTTTTTTCTTTTAAAATGTAGGTCAACCTGGTAGAATTCAAACTATATAGCATCATGCTATCTTCTGTGGGTTGTGGTTTTAGTGTCAGTTTAGTTTTCAAAGTGAGGGCTCCTTTTCCTCCAGCTCCTCATTCTCCATGGTTTATCTTCACATTCTGTCTCCCTGGAGCCATTCTCTTTTTTTTAAAAAAATATTTATTTATTTATTTTTTAGTTATCGGCAGACACAACATCTTTGTTGGTATGTGGTGCTGAGGATCGAACCCTGGCCGCACGCATGCCAGACGAGCGCGCTACCACTTGAGCCACATCCCCAGCCCCCTGGAGCCATTCTCTACTAAGGATTTTAAACCTTTCTCCACTATCACTCACTTCCTACAACTTGGTCTGTCTCTAGGCTAGAATGGTGACAGCAAGAAGAGGAAGAAATAACCTGTTTTTTTCCTGCACTCTTCTAATCACAGGGAGTTTTCTTTTACTGACTGTTCTATACAGAAAGAGTTTTATATGTCACTGTGGTTATTGCTACAGGAATGTAGTTTTGTGACTGGTACTTGCCTTGGGCCAGGGCAAGAAATACAAGAGAGAACTGGGATTCCACCTGCATCCTCTATCCTGCAGAGGGGCCCCTCTCCCAGTCGCTTAGCCAGGAAGAAAGATTCTCCTAGGCCTTTTCCCATCCACTTCTCCTTTTAGTTCCAAGATGCGGGCTGCCCTTGAATCTAGTCTGGATATATGGGAAGGGAAAAGCTTAGAGAATCACTTCCATATCAGTTCTTCAAGTTTTTATTTTGTTCCCCAGTTTACTTGCTATTATTTATTTTTTTGAATCTCCAGCAAACTTCTATATATTCTATGTAGTTTCTAGTGATAATCAGTTCTAGAGATAGTGTGTTTATTTAGTTCATATTAGCCAGAACTGCAGGCATTTCTTCCTCTCCAAGTTTTAGTTTTAGAGATTTATTCAGAAGTCTATGAATAATATAAAATATAGTGAAACTATGGTTGACATTTGTGGAATACCTTCTGCATTACAGCTACAATGTTAAGTGCTTTGCATTAACTTAATTCTTGCCTTGCTCTTGTGTGTGGATGTTATCACCATTTTAATGTAGAGGTTAATTTGTTAGTGGTCACATAGCTTTTAAGTGGTGGAACTAGTGTACAGACCTGGGCCTCTCAGACCTCAGAGCCTCTTATTCATTTACTGTGCACAAAATTATATTTTTAGCTTCAGAGTAATGAAGCATTTGAAATAGTCTTTTTACATTCATTTTTTTTTTATAACTTACTCCTTACACTTAAAATGTTGGAGACAATTTCCATGTTAATAGGTGTACTTCTTCAACCTTTTTGTTGCTATATGGTATTGTTAGATGTTCCTTTGCTGTTAGAAATAGTGCACAGTGAACATTAAAAGTGAGCTATTTTACCTCATTTTCTGATTGGTACTAGATATATTGAGTTGATTGTGATTTGAATGTGATCAAAAACTGAACTTTTGGATTCTGAGTGTGTACTTGTGTTAGTATTCTATCACTAAAACAAGATACCTAAGGGAATTAACTTATAAAAAGTTTGTCTCATAGTTTTGAAGATTGCAGTATGTGATTGACCCTGTTGCTTTTGGATATTGGTAAGACCACATCATGGTAGGAGCACTTGGCAGAGCAGAACTACTCACCTCATGGTTAGAAAGCAAGAGAATTAGGAGGTGGTCAGAATCCCAGAATATCTCTTCAAGAGTACATCCTCAGTAATCTAAAGACCTTCTACTAGTCCCCATCTCCCAAGAATATCACCCTGGTGGCAAGCCTTTAACACATGGGCCTTTGGGGACATATTCAGCATCCAAACTATACAGCAGCACTTATGCTGAGAATGCTCTGCTATATATCACTTAACTGTGGGTAATTCTTTTTTTTTTTTTTTTTTTGGTGCCACAGATTAAACCCAGGGGTGCTCAACCACTAAGCCATACCCCCAGCTCTTCTTTATATTTTATTTAGAGGCAGGCTCTCACTAAGTTGCTGAGCCTGGCTCTGAACTTGAGATTCTCCTGCCTTACCCTCCTGAGCCACTGGGATTACAGGCATGCGCCACCATGTCCGGCTCTGGATAAATGCTTTATTGGGCTACATTTCAGTACAATTTTACTGGCTTTTATTGAAAAAATATTTTTCATTACTAGCTAACATTATTTCATTTGTTGTTTCTTCTAATATTCCCTAAGCTATGTACATTATATATTAGATACTTTGTTGGATTATTAAACTCATATGACATTGACATTGGATATTGAGTATCCCCCACCTGTTTTTTTTTTTTTTTTTTTTTTTCAGAACTGGGAATTGAATCCAAGGGGTGCCACTGAGCCACATTTCCAGTGCTTTTTTATTTTGAGACATGGTCTTACCAAATTGCCAAGACTGACCTTGAATTTACTATTGTTCCTGCCTTTACCTCCCAAAATAGCTGGGATTGCAAGTGTGTGCCATGATGCTTTAATGTTTTTGCACATCAGAAGTTTGTTCAGAAGCCACATATGACTCCTTTATCCCTGTTAAATATTGTGAAAACATGCACTGATTCAAGGGCTACTAGGTGGAAATATGTGGACAGCACTGTGTGAACTCAACATTATTTTTAAAAAACAAAAGCATGTTGAACCACAGGTTCTATCAGTGCAATCCAGAAAACTATTTTTATATGCAGATAATACATTTCAGTTTATTTATATGTTTCCTATTCATTTTCACAAATAATGACTAATTATCCCATGATCTTTCTTTAAGGATGTCATTAACTCTGATAATTTGAGTACATTTAATTAATTCTTTTTGAAATTGTATGTTTTGACCCAAAGAATATTTTGATTCCAAAGTTTTGACTGTTCTTTTCACTGTCCTTGGCACTGGCAGTAGCATTATATTAGACAAAACAAAAATGTTTGAAAGGATTGACTTGGCAGCATTATAGAGCAGTCTGGAAGGTCCTTGAACTGTTCAGTGATTTGTGTGGCTAATGGTGTTTTGTGGAAGATCAGTTAGCCCCCAAATTGGCATCAGGTCTAGGGTCAGGCAAGTGAAGCACTTACTCTGGATGCAAACTATTAAGAAGATACCAAAGAGCTCAGCAATTGAAATAAGTAGTATTTCATTGAAGTATTTTTAAATACAAAATTTTTCAAAAATGTGTAAGAAATTACCAAATGTTTAGCTAAGATCTGACAGGGTCAAGATTAAGTAAGGTGAGTCATGCAAATATAGGATTGAATCCTGTCTTTAAATTTTTGATAGTTTGTTCATTATGGATAATTAATCTCAAATTATTTATCTAGTAAATTTTGTTCCCAGGATGAGTTCCTCATTTGCCTTATAATATTAATCCTGACTCATTTATAAGACATGAGTCTGCAGGAATTGCTTATGAATTTCTCCATGAATCAGTAAATTAACCACAAATTTAGCAGCTTATTATAAAGCACATTTATTAATTCACAGTTCTAAAGGTAGAAGTGAAGGAAGGAAGGGGTCTCCAATTATTTTCTCCAGGGTTTCACAGGTCAAAATCAAGTATTAGCTCGGTTGAATTCTTGGCCAGAGACTTGGGAAGAATGTTTTTCCATAAACTCATTCATGTTGTTGGCAGAATCCAGATCCCTGAGGTTGTAGAACTGAGATGCCTGTGTTCTTTTTTTAATTTTTGATACCATTGATTGAACCCGGGGTGCTTAACCACTGAGCCATACTATCCCCAGCCCTTTTTATTTTTTGTTTAGAGACAGGGTCTTGCTGAGTTGCTAAGTGTCTCACTAAACTGCTGAGGTTGGCTTTGAACTCAAGATCCTCCTGCCTCTGCCTCTTGAGTTGCTGGGATTACACACATGTGCCACCTCCCCTGGAGATGCCTTTGTTCTTGCTGGTTGTTAGCTAATATTTATTCTCAGCTCTTTGAGACTACTTTGAGCCCTTTTCCACATGATCCTCTCAGTTTTCAAAGCCAGCAATCCTGTGTCTTTCTGATTTGCTCTTCGGCAACAGGCCCAGAGTGATTAGATTAGGCCCACCTGGATAATCTTCCTTTTTTAAATTCCCCATTTACTCATTAGTAACTTTATCTCTGCAAAATCTTTTTTTTTTTTTTTTTTTAAAGAGAGAGAGAGAGAGAGAGAGAGAGAGAGAGAATTTTAATATTTATTTTTTAGTTATCGGCGTATACAACATCTTTCTTTGTATGTGGTGCTGAGGATTGAACCCGGGCCACACGCATGCCAGGCGAGCGCGCTACCGCTTGAGCCACATCCCCAGCCCTCTGCAAAATCTTTTGGCATATGACACAATGATGGGTGTGATTGTGCATCAAATTCATAGTCCTGGGGATGAGGACACAAAATCTTGGGATTTAAGAATTTTGCTTACTGCAATCAATTAAGAAATCAGGGGCTGGGGTTGTGGCTCAGGGGTAGAGCACTTGCCTGGCATGTGTGAGGCATAGGGTTTGATCCTCAGCGCCATATAAAAATAAAAAACTAAAAATAAAGGCATTGTGTTCATTAAAAAAAAAAAAAGAATTCAGTAGAAGCTATTAGATTTACCTATTCAGATGTGATAAACTTTTGGATTCTGTGTGCCACAATAAAACTCACTATTCTGCATAATTAATATGAATCAACAACAACAAAAAAATTTAGTTACCCACTCAGATGTACCTTTGTATTGACATATTACAAATAAAAACATCTGTAAAAAATGTATAATGGCAGCATTTATTATTGACTAAAGTTTATGGAAGGATACATAGTCTTTATATAATTTATATTTGTACAGTATACTCTGATAAAATTGGGCATGACAGTACTTGTTACAAAGGAAAAGTCTTTGTATGTGTGTAGTTCTAGGGTTTGAACCCAGGGACAGTCTACCACTGAGTTACACCTTCATCCCTTTTTTATTTTTTATTTTCTATTTTCAGACAGGGGTCACCAAGTTGCTGAGGTTTCCTCAAATTTGCAATCTTCCTACCTCAGCCTTCTGAGTTACTAGGACTACAGGAAGGTACCACTGTTTTGACAGGAAAACTTTTGATGATAGAGGATCTACTGAGAAAATTTGATGCAAAAAAAAGAACAAGAACAAAAACAAAAACAAAACCATACTGGGTCTTTATTGTAAACTTCAAGTGAAAAGCAGTTGAACGGAAGGAAATTATTTTAGGCAAATAAACATGAAAATTAAAATAATTATTCACATATGGTTTTTAGAAAATTAATAAAAAAATAAGTTGACACGATGAACTTTTGTACTGTAAAAATATTATGTTGATAGCAAATTTGTTGGTATTATTCATTAACACATATATATACATACTGTGCATGTGCACATAACTCCAGCTGTGAAGATGAAAGGGGCAAAGGCTTGAAGAATGAAAAGCTTACCTGCCACATGTTTTTTAGGGAATTGTAGTTGATTGTATACATACATACATTTATATTCCAGAAAAATGTGTAGTGTGATACTACTGAGTTTCTAGTGGGTGGAAAGGGGAAGTGGATCACAGATAACTTCCACATTCTACTTTATTCACTTCTCATTTATTATTATTTTTAAACATTATCTTTCATTTCTATAATAAAAAGGCTAATCAAAAACCTATTTGTATTATACAAGTGATTTAAAATGGAGTTAAGTGTTTTTTAAAAAGGATCAAAAACAGAATAAAATTGTAACAACTCAGACTTGCTCCAGGACTCTATTTGGATTATTTTAGTAAGCTTTTAAAGTACCTTAGAAAAAGCTTCATGTATGTTTTCCCTGTTTTTATAACAGAAGTGATGGTGTTCTGTTCTTGAGTCAGTTGTTATAGTGAATTCAATAGTTACATCTAGGGGAACAGCTGTGTTATGGTGTCCTAGAATGGAACATTTTCTTTTATGTCTTAGGTTGGCCTTACAAGGTAGTTTACGGGGCTAAACTAAATAATGTGAGTTGATTATCTAGTTAAAGAGGTGTGCTCTCTGTGTTTATTTCTGCTAGGTTTCAGTCTTTTGGGATGCTGACTGGTAAAAATATAATTGATAGGTGGGGAAGTAGATATTTAGCATGGCTGAACCACTGAAAAGAGCAATGGATGAAGTTACAAAGTGAAGACAGTATTATTAAAAGTATTATGAGTAAAGTAAAAAAGCATTATTAGTAAAAAAATAAATTATTAAATAAAAGTATTAGTAAAAAAAGAATCATCAGTAAGTAAAAGTATTATTAGAAATAAAATTACTCTTAAGTCATTTATGTTTGTGTGTATGGTCAAAACAACTAGGTTCTAAAATTTTTATTGGGCAACAGTGGTTACATCATTGGGCACAACTACTTTATATGTAAACTTCAGTTTTTCTAGAATCAAAATATTTAGGAAGTACCTTTTTTTTTTTTAAAGAATTCTATTCTCTTTTTAAGGGATAATTAGTAATAATTCTCTTTTGAATAAAGTTTGTTTTTTTATATTGTTTATTGGTGAATTATACATAATGGTGGGATTCATTGTTACATGCATGCAAAGTGACAGTATTTTTTTTTTTTTTTTTTTTGAATTTTTGATATTTATTTTTTAGTTATCGATGGACACAACATCTTTGTTTGTATGTGGTGCTGAGAATCGAACCCGGGCCGCACGCATGCCAGGCGAGAGCGCTACCACTTGAGCCACATCCCCAGCCCTGTGACAGTATATTTTGTCCAATATCATTACCCAGTGTCTCCCCTTTCCCTCCTCTCAACCCCTACCTGGAAATCCTCCTGATTTCCCTTGGATTTTCATGCAACCACCCTCAACTTTTTCATAAAGACTTAGTATTTAATATTTCAGTTGCATGTAGTGGTGTATGCCTGTATTCCTGGCTATTTGGGAATCTTTTTTTTTTTTTTTTTTTTAATGTGGTGCTGAGGATCGAACCCAGTGCCCTGCGCATGCAGTGAGCAATCCCAGCCCTATTTGGGAATCTTAAGACAGGGAAGTCACAAGTTTGAGGCTAGCCTGTCTTAAAATAAAGAGGCTGGGTTGTAGCTCAGTGGTAAAGTGCCCCAGGGTTCAATCCCCAGTACTGCAAAAATAAATGAATAAATAAAACAAAATAAGCAAATAAAGAATTTAGTATTTCAAATAATTTCTAAATGTAGGATTTCCACTTATGTCTGTTTAATTTTAAGGCCTATGTTTTTAAAATTTTGCCATAGTATTATGTAACATAATTTAGCTAACGTGAACCTATTAGAAATAGGTATGGTACTAAGCTGGATATTTTGAAAGAACACCAAAATAAGGTATAACTGATTCTAGAAGTTCCTTCTTACAATTCACAGATTCTGGTTGATGCATAGAGAATAAACACAATGATAGATCAACGGGCAGGAATAATCTGGGAAAATTGATAGAATTGGTTGGAAACAGGGCATTTTAGATGGAAATGTTTTCAGCCTTTTTAACCCACATCCTGATTTTGTAAACACAAATATTATGCCAAGATGTTGGAAATTTCAGAGCACATATTTCAAAAGTAAAGCAGCCGTGATTCTAGAAGGGGAAAAAAAACCTTGAATCTTAAAAAACACATTTTTTTTCTGTACCAATTATGTGATCAGTATTGGTGGATCTTCTTATTTGCCAACAAGTTTTTCAATGCCACATAGTGTGAAAATCCACAAATTGTGCTTTTTGTTGTAAGACATGCAGTAAAATGTTAGTGTCACAAAATAATCAAGAGAGGATAAAGTTTGCTTATTTTGGGGGGTAAACCAGAAGATGTTTTCTCCTTAAATTTTCCAGATGATTTTTCTGGAAGTTACTTTGTTAACTGATCAAACTTGAATTATAAAAACAAAACAGCAGCAGCAACAACAACAAAAACTGTCATTGGAGGTACTTTGACAAATATGGAACATAACTAAGAAAAAATATTCTTCATATTGTTTCAAATGGGAGGTTTTCAGGTATGAGTTATGAAAGTATTTCCTTAATCATCTTTCATAAAACATGCTAGGTGAGTACTGCTTGTTTTCCCTTTTTTGAAAATCTTTATCTGAGTACTTTATTTATCAAAAATGAAGCAAGATGGGCTGGAGTTGTGGTTCAGTGGTATAGGGCTTGCCTAGCATGTGTGAGGCACTGGCTTCCATCCTTAGCACCATGTAAAAATAAATAAACAAAATAACAAAATAAAGATATTGTGTCTATCTACAATTAAAAATATATATATTTTAAAAATGAAGCAATGTTAGAGCAAATTGCTTTATCCAGTTTGTTGGATTTTTCCTTTGGTTAACGTGATATTTTTCTAGACTTCTGTTTGATAATGCCAACCCAGCTTAAACTAAGTAGAATGAAGAAATCTCTGTTAATACCGAAGAACATGGATAGATGTGGCCACAAGAATAGAATGGATTCAGTACTTTTAATAAAATCTTTCATACGGTTCTGTCAGCTTCTTTCTGACCTGTTGTCTCGATTAACAAGTATTTATTGAAGTACTATTTTAGTTGACATGTGCTAGATACTACTTTAGTTGTTGAGGGAAAATGATGAAATAAGACAAGGAGCATACTCTGAAAGTAGCTCCTCAAGGAGCATATTCTAAAGTTAAAAAAAAATTAGTTATAGATGGGCACAATATCTTTATTTTTATTTTTATTTTTTAATGTGGTGCTGGGGACCGAACCCAGGGCCTTATGCATCTGAGGCAAGCACTCTACTACTGAGCTACAACTCCAGCCCAGGGAGCATACTTTTTAATGCAGGGACTTTCTTTATATACCTGGGAACAGGACCACAGACAATCCCAGACTTGTTTTCATCTGTAAGAATCCACAAGGCAGGAGGGTAGCTGCTATACCAATTCTAGCTAGAAAATTTCCAGCAAAAGACTGTGTTAGATTGTATGACTGTTTCAGAATCAGTTACTGTACCCAGAAGGATGATGTCATGTTGTACTCCCTGTTCAGGGACTAGGGTTACCAAAAGATGTGGGGGACCTGGAGGAGTGAGTATATGGGGGCAGGTAAATGTAGTAGCTATTCCATATTGTTTGCATTTTGAAGTTTAATTTCTTATATTTAAAGCTTCAAATAAATTTGCCAAATATGCCAAGGTTTACTAATTTTGACAGTTTGAAAGTATTGGTCTTTTTCTTAGTTTCAAGTTCTAAATCTAGGATTGTTGTTATCTTTAGGTTGGATGTCCAAAGAGCCAGACAGATAATGATTTAGCATATTGTGTCCCATATAATTGGCCATATTGACAGAAGAGTTATATAGTTGTAGAGTCTAAAGACATAGTTTTGAAAATCAATGCTACCTGGTGTTTCAGTTTGGATTCTACCAAAATAAGACTCAGAGGCAAGAATCATTGGTGTCAATTCATTTAAGCTGGGTGCACGCCTGTAATATCAGTGGCTTGGGAGGCTGAGGCAGGAGGATCGAGAGTTCAAAGCCAGCCTCAGCAAAAGGGAGGTGCTAAGCACCTCAGTGAGACCCTGTCTCTAAATAAAATACAAAATAGGGCTGGGGATGTGGCTCAGTGGTTGAGTGCCCCTGAGTTCAATCCTCGGTACCCCCCCTAAAAATAATAATAATGATAATTCATTTAAGGAATGATCCTAGGAAAGGATGTTAGAGAAGTAGGAAAGAGACAGGAAAAGGTTGAAAACCTATAGGAAGCATTAATAAGTAGTATACCACAGTGGCTAACTGAACTTTAGTCCCACTTAGCATCTTCTGATAGATGATAGGGAATATACCTTAAATAGAATTGTCTCAGTCAGGAGAATTATCTGCTACCTCCTCTCCTTCATTGGTTGAAGTTTCTGGGAGTGTTAACTCTGGGGCATTTGTGCTTTCCCCAAGCTACGTGTACCCCTTCAGCTAGAGAGAGCTGTCAGACAGAGACAAATGCTGAGACGTTGTCTACGGAACTGTCTATAGAAACTGCAGGTGCTGTCTACAGTGACTATGAATGGATGTGGGTGGGGGCATTGATAGATTCAGCTATATATGATGAAAGATACAGTATATCCTCAAAATAAGTGAAATTTTATTGATAAATCACAAGCAGTGTAAAATATAGAACAATCACTTAGTTATTCACAAAATTGAGGTTTATTATTTTTATCAAAGTCATTAATGCCAAACAGCTAATAAAGAAATGCAGGGAGTTTCTTAATTTCCCCTTTAACTGTTTTTGGCAGCACTGGTGTGTAAGGTTTTGAAAGGATTTCCAATGGCTAATTTTTCTAAATGATTAAAATTGCTATTTCATATAAAATTTTGACAATTCCATTGATGATAATATGTTCTTAAATCCAGTCTAAACTTTTTTAAAAAACAAAAGTTTCATCATATGGGAATTTAGATACAGTGCTTTTGTGTACTTATTAGCATTTTCAAACATGCAGTGCTGAGGAAGTGGTACCACAGTACTTTTGTCCTGTGTAAGTGAAAGTCCTCTGTAGTTTCAGCTGAATCAATGAGTTCAAAGTAGGAAAAACCAGACAGTAAAGAAGGCTCTGTTAATATGAGGCCTCACTCAGTACCAGGTATTTTTATGTCTCTTCTTCATGTAACTCAAAGTCAAATTTTACATTTAAATGAAATCTTGTTGCAATTAAAAACAAGGCAGTACTATATCTACTAATATGGAATGATCTAAGATTTGTCAAATTAAAAAAGGAAAAATGTAGAATACATAGGTGCACAGTATACCTACAGTATGTACAAAGGTATGTGTGGTATGTATTATTTGAATAAAAATATATACATGTATAGTACATTTCGTATGTTAAATGCGTCCACATGTATATATTATTTATGCATATGCTCACACAAATATAAAGCTGGTATACTAAAGCCAGTGCACACTGCTTGTGATGATCAATTGTGTACATCTCTTCCCAAGTTCTGGACTGGTGACTTTTATTGGTTTTATGAAATCAGTCATGATGTGAGTACTTATACCATGGAAATCAATAGATTAAAAAAATTAGGATGATTTTGTTTTTATTTTTCCAGCAAGCTGGTTGATAAACATTTACTAGTACCCTCTATGAAGATATAAATAAAGACTATCTCTTGAAGGATACACAAGAAGTTGCTAACTTCAGATTCCCTTAGGAAGGGGGGTAGTGGGAGCAGCAAGACAGGCATGAGATTGAGATCATACACTTTCAGTTTTGTTCCAAGTAAGTTAATTATTTATTCTAAAATAAATATATAATACTACCAGAAAATAAAAACAAAACATAACAAAATCTTGTTGTCTTCAAAACAGAAAAGGTTTATAATTGTGTTACGAAAGATTTTAGTATTGTTTTGGTTTCTAAACTAGAGAGTGCTATAAAAATAATAGATATTTTTAAATCCTAAATAGGAAATTGTAATACTAAGCATACTGCTTTGGAAAAAGATATTCCCCTGCTGTCACTCAACTTCCAGATTACTGGAGCGATAGAAAAACCATGAAGAAAAACTCAGGGACATCATGCCATTAGACTTCATACTAGGAAGCAAACCTTTTCTATAAAGGGCCATATAGTAAATATTTTGGAATGGTGACTAATACAGCTCAGTAATAATTTATCATCTCCTGTTAGTTGTAGCAAGAAGGCATCTATAGACAATATGTAAATAAATGAATATGGCTGTTTTCTAATAAAACTTTCCTTACAGACACTGAATTTTGGATTCCCTGTAATTCTCTTATGTCACAATGTTATGGTTTGGATATAGGTTCCCTTAAAAACCTCATGTATTGGAAACATGATTTCTAGTGTAGTAGTGTTCAGAGGTGAAAAGATTAGATTATGAGAGCTGTAACCTCATCAATGGATTAATCTACTTAATGGATTAATAACTTGAATAAACAACTAGGTGTTAACTGTAAGCAGGTTGGCCATGGCTGGAGGAAGTAGGTCACTGAGGGTGTGTTCTTGGATTATATCTTGTCCCTGACTCCACATTCTTTATCTCTCTGCATCTCTCTTGGTTGCTATAAACTAAGCAGCTTTCCTTTACCATAATGTTGTGCTTCACTTGGAGCCCAGAGCAATTGGGTAGACTGGCCATAGACTGAACCTCTGAAATCATCAGCCCCAAATTAATTTTTCCTCTTCTAAGTTGTCCTCAGGTATTTTGGTCACAAAGATGGAAAGCTGATAGCACACACAAAGTATTCTACTTTTTCAAGCATTTTAGAAATGTGAATAACCATTCTTAGCTAGGTGATCAATGGGTTTGCTGACTTCTGTACACGTCAATATTATGACAGAGGAGATTCTTTCTTAAGGATCTTCCAGGCTACCATGAGAGAGAGAAGATGAGTTCAGTAACAGTAGATCAGCTTTCATCAGGGATGAAATGAAAGGAAAAGATATCTTTGCCATATGGGTCAGGCTCAGAGGACTACAGTATTAAGACTTTTGATATAGAAACTGTGAGGCTTTTTCATCTAACCATATATCTTCCCTCTATCTATGTGGCATGATCACACTGATCATATATTTATTTATTTATTTATTTTGCCAAAGTGCTCTTTTCTATCTCAGGCCATTTATATAGTCTTTTTCCTGGGCTGGAAAAGCTCCCACCCTAACTAATTCATTGTTCATTCTATAGGTCTCAACTTGTTGACACTTTCTATTTCACAAGCCCTTTAGAAGCCTTTAAAATGAAAGTTTTTTTAATATTTATTTTTTAGTTGTAGTTGGACACAATACCTTTATTTCTATGTGGTGCTGAGGATCAAACCCAGGACCTCGTATGTGCTAGGTGAGAGCTCTACCTCGGAACCACAATCCCAGCCTAGAAGGTTTTTTTTTTTAAACATTTTTTTAGTTGTAGATGGACACAATATCTTTGTTTTATTTATTTTTTTATGTGGTGCTGAGGATTGAACCCAGTGCCTCATGCATGCAAGGCAAGCGCTCAACCACTGAGCTATAACCAGTCCTAAAATGAAAGTTAATATTCTTTTTCATATCTTCTATCAATAGTTTCACAATATTCTTGCAGAATTTTTATGTAGTGGTACAAACATTAACATACACACACGGTGTTAATCAGCTTTCCATTACTTTAACAAGGTACCTGAGATAATTAATGTATAAAGAGAAAAAGTTATTTTGTTTCATAGTTTGAGGTTACAGTTCGTGATCAGGAAGACCTATTGCTTTTAGGCCTCTGGTGGGACTGCCAGATGGCAATGGTTGGGGAGTATGTGGCAGGAAGTAAGAGAGAGGAAGAGAATTGTGTTCCATGATCCCCTTTGAGGGCACACCCCCAAAAGACCAAACTATAGCACTCACATTTGTGTGGAGTGAATGTGTATATATGCATACATATATCACATCATACATATTCACTTTATAAACTTGACAAATTTAGTAAAGTGATAGCATACTGTATACAAAGTTATACACATTTTTATTGTTAAACTTAGAGAGTTTTTTTTACATACAGAGGTCCCTCGGGTGAGTGGGATTATGTTTAACTTTTTGTGATACATAACTTTTTTTTTTAACTGCTGACGTAATTTTTATTTGCAAGATAAAAAGTGTTAATAATAAAATAAATCTGTTACTGTATGCCTTATTGTAAATGACAGAATGAACAAGTGCAACAAAAACATTCCAATAGTCTTCTCTCTGAGCCTGACAGCAGGACAATTCAACCTATAATTTATTGTTGTATATAACTTACTTGGAACCTCACCCATTTTACTGAAATTATATTCCATACATGTGTATTATAATTATTTGAATGCATAAGAAGTAAGTGGCAGAAGAAGAGAGGAGGTATACAAGAAGATTAATATATGAAATTATTTTTAAGTATGTTTGCTGTACCAAGGAAAAGTCTTATTTTAATTCTAATCTTCACAAGTCTTTTTTTTTCTTCTTCTTCACAAGTCTTAAAAGGAGTATTATAATGTACCCATTTTAGAGATAAAGAAACTTAGAGGACAGAGAAATAACAGGTCAAAGTTTTTAATCCATACAATCTGGCCACAGGGTCTCTGTTTTTACCACAATATTCTGCTTCTTTCTAATAGTACTAGGAAATAAAGTTGGAAATATAGCTGGGGCAAATTTGGAGGAGTTTCAAGTGCTTGATTAAGATTATTGATTTTTTGTTTTGTTTTAGTTTTCGGTGGACACAGCATCTTTATTTTTATATGGTGCTGAGGATTGAACCCAGTGCCCGGCACATGCCAGGCGAGCGCGCTACCGCTTGAGCCACATCCCCAGCCCTGATTTTTTTAAAATGCTGAGTATTTGAGGTAATGCATATGTTAATTAGCTTGATTTAGCTATTCTACAATGTATGTATATATGTTTCAAAACATAATATTGAATTGTAATGCAAAAAAATTACGTGTATAAAGACATGAATTGGCGTGAACATACTGTATAAACAAAGATATGAAAAATTGTGTTCTATATATGTAATAAGAATTGTAATGCATTCCACTGTCATGCATTTAATAAAATAAAATCAACAAAAAACCATCATATGGTATACCATACCCATAGTTTTTGTCAATTAAAATTAATAAAAGTGAAAATAAATCTTTAAAAAATTACAGATTTTGGACTGGAGTTGTGGTTCAGTGGTAGAGTGCTCACCTAGCAGCATGAGGACCTGGGTTCGATCCTCAGCACCACATAAAAATAAGTAAATAAAATAAAGGTATTGTGTCCAACTACAACTAAAAAATAAATATTTAAAAAATTAAAGATTTTATTCAGTGTATACTGCAGAGTCATTGAAAACCTTTGAGGAAAGTTAGTAACGTGAACAGATGAGGCAGAGTGTAGAGTAAAAGGAAAGGAGGAGGAGAAGCTGAAGACAGACTAGGTTGGTGGAGTTGTTAGAGCATGAAGTGATGAAACCTGAAATTAGGTTCAGAATTGCTTATAGCTCACGTTTGGACATATAGGGCCTTTCTAAATAAATGTCTTATACAGGGGGAGAGGAAGTTCAAGTTAATGGTATGAGTGTTAACAAGTATAGCATGGTAAGTACACTGATTGTCGTTAAGATCCCAATGTATTTTTTGAAATATGAGACTTAAGTTCTGTTTACTTTTTTATATATTTTTTTTACCAGCATTCTTTGTAGAGGTTAACATATGTTTATTGATTGAAAATGGATCTGTTTATTTTAGTTTTTTTTTTTAATTCTTTGAAAGAAAAGTGAAAGAGTATAATGGGAACCCAGAAAGGAACTATGGTACACTTATAAACTATAGTAGTATGAACTTTGGTTATAGTTGACTGATGTATATGCTAGAGGGTTAAGTTCTTTCTTCACCATAAAGCATTTCCTCTTATTGTTTGCTTTGGATTTTAGTGAAGAAAAATTTCTCATGCCTTCTCTAGAGTGATGAATTAAAGCCTAGTCATTCCTTCTATCCTATTTCTTACAGCTTTTACTTGATTTTTCTCTTTATAGGGAACCTTCTTGAAAGAATTGTCTAACATATTACTTCCTTTTCGTGCTTCATACTGTTAGTCAATGTGGTTTCTGCCTAATGACTTGACAGAGTTGAAATGCATCTTGAAACAGAATACAATGTCCTAAATGCTAGGTGTTTCATATATTTTTTTTCTCTTTAACCCTTATGAAAGTCCAGTGCAGTCTCTTTCTTTGTAGGTTCCTGAAATGTTCTTGTTTCTTAGTTTCCATTCAGTATTTATTTTTTTTTCTTATGCTTTATCTTCTGTGTGCCCATTTTTTTAACCTATCTATACATGATTACTTCTAAATTTCTCCTATCAAAGAACTCTAGACACACTCTTACATATACTAACATTTAAAACTATCCATTAAGTCTTAATTTGATCTTCTGTATCAACGTTAGTAGACTTGAGGCTGAACTAATTATCTCCTAGTTGCCAAAGCCTGAAACTGGGAATATAGTGATACTAGATACATTTTTATTTTGGGCTCTATATTTCACTTTTTCATTAATCCTGGCAACCCTATTTATTTTACTAATATGGTAAGAGAAGTTCAGAACTATTAAAGAACTTAACTAGGTGACAATATAATTGATGTAGTGGGATTTGAACCAGGACAATGTGGTTTTAAATTCCACACTGTATAACCTCTGCTGCACTGTTTCCCCTCCCTTCAAGATGGGCATAACACACAGGCACTCCAAGAGGACCCAGTACTACTGATCTCTTGAGTTGTTCTGAAACATATCTTTCTTGATTCTGATTGCCATATTCACTTGGTTTACTGCAGTAGCCACTTGACAGTCTTCTGTTTCTTCTCCATCTTACTGCTGTCTAGAAGTTTCTTCTAAAATGCAAATCTGATTGTCATTTCTCTTATTGCCTTCAGGATAGAAGCCAAATCCTTGACCTAGCATTTAAGACCTTCTTCGGTCACATTGTTTAGTCCTTTTGTTTTAGCCATTATAAAAGTACATATAATTTCTAGATCTATAGTTCACCATTTCTTTTTTTTAAAGTTGTTTTAGTTATAATTGGATGCAAGACCTTTATTTTATTTATTTATTTATTTATTGTATGTGGTGCTGAGGCTTGAACTCAGTGCCTCACATGTGCTGGACGAGCACTCTACCACTGAGTCATAACCCCAGCCCCTATATTTCACCATTTATCTTTTATTCTTTAGGCATGCCTTCCTGCTCTATTACAGTCAAATTCCCATATTTAAGAATTGGGTCAACTTGCATAAAATTTCTGCTTGCTCTTTTACGCATTTCTTCCCCTCTTGAGTACCCCTCATTTATGGTCTCTAGCACCTTACACCAACTTGTGTTAGGCAGCCTCTGAAATGGTTTTCAATTGGTCCCATCTCCTGGCATTTATGTGTTTGTGCCTTTGTATATTACCCTCCCCTTAGTGGGGC
Source organism: Callospermophilus lateralis (assembly GCF_048772815.1). Classification (NCBI taxonomy): domain Eukaryota; kingdom Metazoa; phylum Chordata; class Mammalia; order Rodentia; family Sciuridae; genus Callospermophilus; species Callospermophilus lateralis. Next base: position 32,358,402 of record NC_135313.1, on the reverse strand, counting down.
TTAGTTATCCATATCTAACAAAAAGATTATGGAAAAAATGATGGATTGTTCTGACATGAGGTTACCAAAAAGATTGTCTTGTTTTCATGCTGTTCTTTCCTCAATTGCCTCTCATCCTATAGAGAGGCCCTGGTAGCTAAGAACTGATGTCTCTGGACAAGAACAGTTAGCAAGAACCTAAGGTCTGCCCATATATGAATGAGCCTGGAAGCAGATCCTCTTCCACTTGAGCCTTGGCAACTGCAGCCCCAGCTGTTGATGTGTTGTTTGTGTCCTTGTGATAGACCCTGAGTCAGAGGCTTCTAATCAAATTGCATTTGAATTTCTGGTCCCAAAAATCTGTAGGATAACACATGTTCATTGTTTTGAGCCACCAAGTTTTGGGGTACTTTGTTATGCAACAGTAGTTAACTATTACAGATTTTGGTACCTGCAAGGGGGTGGTGTTGCCTTAACAATTATGTAGAAATGTGGGGGTGGCCTTGAGAATGGGTAGAGGTTGAAGGATTTTGTCAGTGATGTTAGAGAAATTTCCTTATACAGACTTAGTATGTTCTAGACTTTGAGGAAGTTGTGGGCAAGGACTCAAAAAGAAATGAGAAGCATATTGCTGAAACTGGAGTAAGGAAGATCCTTGTTAATGTGGATGCAGAAAGCTTAGCAACATTTGCCTTCAGTAGCATGGAGTAGGAAATGTGCTAATTAAGTAGATGAAGTAACTAAGAAAATTTCCAAACACAGTGTTAAAAGTATTACTGGATTTCTTCTTGATGCTTATAGTAAAATGCAGGAGGTGCCTTGTGAATCCTTTTCCAATAGTGCATATCACTCTTATAGTATTTAGCATATTGTGTTATATGTACTTAATTATCTGCATTTCTCACTTAGTCTGTGAGTGACCTTTCAATATAGTGGTTTGGATGTTGCTCAAATTTAATTTTAAAGAGATTTATACTCAAGCCATGGCTCGGCCTCTTATAAATTGTGTGACAGACTACTTAACTTACTTTCTTCATCTGGAGTGTAGAATGATCTATGATAGAATATAAAGTCTTAAAGGCCCTATATGTTTACTTTTGTGCTCAAGACTATATTATAGAAGAATCTGCACTGATAGTAGGTGCTTAATATTTGTTGAATTGATGAATTATTGTGTTATTTTGTTGGTGGGTTTTTTTGTTTGTTTGTTTGTTTTTTGTTTTTTGTGGTGCTGGGGATTAGAATCCAAGGCCTTGGGCATGTGAGGCAAGCATTCTGCTAACTGAGCTATATCCTCAGCCCTATTGTGAGGTTTTAATGAAGTGATGTGTAGAAAACAATTAGCACAATGCCTAATAAATATTGTTTATAATTAGTTCTATTTAATTATTTCATTTTTATCTTTATTATGTAGTCCTTAATGCATAGAAAATGGTACCATGAGTATAACAACTCAGCAAAAGATTTGTTTTTAGTTCTCGATGATGAGTCAGGAATCAATAATTGAGTTTAAATTATTATTTTCTTTTCTTTTTTGGTACCAGTGATTGAACTCAGGAGCACTTAACCATTAAACCACATCCCCAGCCCTTGTTTGTATTTTATTTAGACACAGTGTCTCACTGAGTTGCTTAGGCCCCTGCTACGTTGCTAAGGCTGGCTTTGCACTTGGGATCCTCCTGCCTCCCCAGGTGCTAAGATTACAGGCATGTGCCACTGCATCCAGCTTTAAATTACGATTTCTTGAACATAGTGAGAATTCTCTTTCTGGCCATGATGGGGAAATAATCCTTTTTATAGTAAACAATAAGAAAATTGAACAAAAGATACAACTGTTTTTAGATTTGGACAATAGGCACTTATGGGTTATGTGATTCCTGAGAAAAGGAAAGCATAGAAACTCTATGATTGCTCTTATTTCTGCCAGAATACACATTTCAGACCATATAAGGTGGATCTCAGTTAGAGCATAATGGGTGTGGTTGAATTGACGAGATAGAGATTAGCAGTTGTAGTGGCTGGAAAGAGTTTCATAGAAGAGCGAGCTGTGTAGAACAAGAGCTCTAGAAATCTACATAGGGGTTTCCTTTAGCCTTTGCTAAAGGAGTATATAGACTCTGTATACTGTAAAAATCCAAAAAGCTGGACAAGGAATGGCTGAGGAGCTCAAAGTCGGGGAGATGTTCGCGTACTGACCAGGTAGGGTAATATTTTCATTATCCAGTAGAGACTCCAAAAGTCTATATCATTGTCTCTCAGCAGTAGAATTAAATTAACTTAGAAAAAGGACTGTCTTAAATAAGCTTAAAACCAACTTCAAAGATCAAGCTGATCTACAGATTTTATAACTGACTTTCAGAACAATGCCCAACAATCATTAAAGGAAGATAACAAAATCCACATACTTCAAAATATAATAACAGCATCCAGTATTCAGTAAAATAATTTACTAGAAGCAAAAAAATGTAAACTACAATGAGGAAAAAACTAAGTCATTAGAGACAGTCTAAGAAGTAACAGGAAATTAGCTGGATATAGTGGTTTACAGTGTAATCCCAGCTGGAGGCTAAGATGGGAATTGAGACCAGCCTGGGCTACATAGCAAGACCCTGTCTCAAAAAAGAAAGAAAGAACAACACACGATGAAGTTAGCAGGCATACTTTAAAACAGACAATACGTGCAAAAAAAAAAAAAAAAATACTTTAAAGGAAAATAATTTAATTCAAGGTAGAAATAAAATATTAAAACATTGAAATTTCTAAAGATGAGAAATAGAGTTGAAATAAAAAATTGACTAATTAGGGTTAATAGTAGATAACAGCAATTTTTATCGGATGAAAAAGATCAGTGAATTTGAAGGCATAGCAATAGAAACTACTTAAAAATTAAACCCAGAAGAAATACTAAAAGAAAGAATGAACAGAAACTCTGTGATCCATGGGACAACACAAATGTGATTGTACTCTCAGAAGGAGGCAGAAAGATAGTTTTTTTTTTTTTTTAAAAAAAAAAGGCTAAACATCTTCACAGCTTTATAAAAATTGGTTTATAAACTTAATTGATTCAAGAAGTCAGTTAATCCCAGGCGGGCAGAATAAACAGAAGACCATACCAAAACACTTAATAATCAAATAACAAAAAAATAGTGCTAGGAAAGATTCTAAAATAGGTAGATGAAAGGGACTTTCCTTTTTTCTTTTTTTAGTTGTAGATGGACCCAATACCTTTATTTTATTTATCTACTCATTTATTTTGCGGGGGGCAGTGGTACATGAGATTGAACTCAGGGGCACTCAACCACTGAGCCACATCCTCAGCCCTATTTTGTATTTTATTTTGAGACAGGGTCCAGATGAGTTGCTTGGTGCCTCACTAAGTTGCTGAGGCTGGCTTTGAACTTGTGATCCTGTGTCTCAGCCTCCCAAGCCACTGAGATTACAGGTGTGCACCACTGTGCCTGGCCTTAGCTATTTATTTTTATGTGGTGCTGAGGATGGAACCCAGTGTCTCACATGTGCCAGACAAGTGCTCTATCACTGAGCTACAACCCAAACCCTCCCCCAAAGGGCATTTTATGTACAAATGAACACCCCCCCCCCAAAAAAAAGATGACCAATTTGAAACCCCCTCTCCCTGCAAAAAAGATGACAGATTTTTTTGTGAGAAATAACAGAAGGCAGAACAAAATCTGTTGGAAATGTTGGAAGGTAAAAATAAACCTGCAAACCCAAACCCTATAGAATTTTATACCTGGCAAAAATATCCTACAAAATGAGGATTGGGGTTTGTGTGTGTGTGTGTGTGTGTGTGTGTGTGTGTGTGTGTGTTTGTGTATATGTGTGTGTGTTTGTGTATGCGGCAGGCACATTAGTTACTAGAAATAGAACCCAGGGGCACTGTAGCACTTAACTATATCCCCAGCCTTTTTTTACTCTTCATTTTTTAAAAAAAATGTATTTGTAGTTGTGTATGGACAGAATGCCTTTAGTTTTGTTTATTTTTATGTGGTGCTAAGGATCAAACCCACTGCCTCCCACATGATAGGCATTCCGCCTGCCACTGAGCTACAATCCCAGCCTCTTATTTTTCATTTGAGATAGGATTTCACTAAAGTTACCCAGGATGGTCTTGAAATTTCAATCCTTCTTTCTCAGCCTCCTGGGTACCTGGGATTACAGGTATGCACCACCATGCCCAGGTAAGGGCTACTTTTTTATACATAACAAAATCTGAGAGAAGCCTGCACTATAAGAAATTTTAAAGGTAGTTCTTCATGGGGAAGGAAAATGTTATCAGGTGGGAACTTAGCCTACAAAGAAATAAACAGTGCAAGAAATAGCAAATGATTAAGAGAATTTTTTAGTTATCATGTGATTTCTTTAAAAGATAATTGCATTAAAGCAAAATGGTAATAAAACATTATGGATTTTAATGTGTACATAAGCCCATGACAGTCATTCCACAAAGGATAAGAAACAGCAAGGGAAATATGCAGTCGTAAGGGTCTGTGTTATATGTAAAGTGATATTATTTTATTTGAAGGTACACTGTTATAAGTTAAAAGATGTATATTAAAAATCCTCAGGGCAGTAAGGTAAAAAATAAAAGAAATATGTCTAATGGGTTAGTAGATTATTAAGCAGGCAAAAATTATGATGGAAAAGAGGAAAAAAGAACAGAATAGATAGGACAAATAAGAAATAAATAACAAGATGGTAGATTGGTATGATAATGTAATATTAATTGGTTTAAACATTTCAATTAAAATAGAGATTGCCAGACTGGGTGTAACCAAAACCAAGATCCAACTGTGTACACTCTAAAAGAAAGAAGCAGTTTGAAAATATGAAGATGGAAAAAGATGCATTATACAAAATTGAATATTTGAAAGCTGGAACAGCGATTACCTAGTTAAAGTAGGTCTAGGGATATAGCTTCCCTAGTATGAATGAGGCCAAGGGTGATCCCCAGCACTGCCCTCTCTGCTGTCCCCCCCCCCCAAAAAAAAAAGAAAAAATGTTGACTACAGAATAAGTAATATTACCAAGGAAAAAAAGAGGAACATTTATGCAATAGTTTAGATGTGGAATGTCCCCCAAAAGCCTGTGTGTTAAAAGCCTGATCCTGGGGTGTGGTATTGGGAAGTGATAGAGCCTTTAGAAGGTGGAGCCTAATGGGAGATTTTAGGTCAATAAATAGCATGCCTATGGAGGGGCTTATGGGACCCTGTCCTGTTTTTCATGTGCACCTCAGTAATGAGGTGAACAGCCCTCCACTACCACCTGCTCCTACTATGATACACTGTGCTGCCACAGGCCTAAAATAATGGGGCCAACCAGTCATGGACTAAAACCTCCAAAACTGTGAGCCAGAGTAAACCTCTCCTCATTTTAAGTTGATTTATGTCAAGTATTTGTTACAGTAATAGAAAGCTGATTCAACAGAATTTCCTAATGATAATAGGATGAGTTCATCAAAAACAAATTAATTCAAATTAGTTGCAGAGTTTTAAAATCCATGAAGTCAGAGTTCAACATTTATTTCCTAGTATTAGTAGACAGAAAATCACTTGGGATTTAGAAGACTTAGCAACATTGTCAACAAATAAAACCTAATTTTCATTTATAGGGCAACCAAGAACACTATACATTCTTTTCAACTGCACATGAAACATTCACCAAGATAAGCCATATGCTGAGCAAAGACTTTCATAATGAAATATAGTATTACTGAAAGGAATGAAATCATTTGGAATATATTCTTTGACCACAACAAGATTAAATAAGAAATCAGTAATAGAAAGATGCATGGGTTGGGGCTGGGGATGTGGCTCAAGCGGTAGCGCGCTTCAGCCTGGCCTGCATGAAGTACTGGGTTCGTTTCTCAGCACCACATAAAAATAAAAATATTGTGTCTACCTAAAACTAAAAAAATAAAATATTAAAAAAAAGATGCATAGGGCAATCTCCTCAATATTTAGAAATTGGGAAAAAAAATCTGGACAATCCATGGGCAAAGAAAAAACTGACAAAATATTTGGAACTAAATAGTAATGAAAACACAGCACAAATATGGGGGGGGATACAATTAAACCATGTTTAGAGGGACAATCATAAATGTTCCTTTAATAATTTATATTACTTAAAATAATATAAATACTTTATATTTAAAATAGTTTGAAAGAAAGACCTAGAGTAATAATCTCACTTCTAAGAAGCTAGAAAAAGAACAAATTAAATTCAAAGTAAATAGAAGAAAGGAAATAATAAAGATAGCTCTCAGTGAATTAGAAAAGTATTATATAATTAAAATCTGTGAAATCATAAGTTGGTTCTTTTTTTAAAAAATTTATTTTTTAGTTGTAGGTGAACACAGTACCTTTTTATTTTTTTTTTATATGGTGCTGAGGATCAATTGAACCCAGTGCCTCATGTATGCTAGGCGAGAGCTCCACCCCTTGAGCCACAACCCCAGCCCCATAAGTTGGTTCTTTGAAAGGATATAGTTTATTTATAAGAGCTGGGGTTGTAGCTCAGTGGTAGAACACTTGCCTGGCACATGTGAGGTACTGGGTTCAATCCTCAGCACCACATAAAAATAAATAAATAAAGGTATAAAAAAAGAAAAAAAATTAATTGCTAAGCTATGCACAGTGGTGCAGGCTGGTAATCCCAGTGGCTCAGAAAGCTGAAGCTGGAGGATTGAGAGTTCAAAGCCAGCATCAGCAAAAGGAAGACAATAAATAACTCAGTGAGATCTCGTCTCTAAATAAAAAAAATAATAAAATAGTGCTGAGGATGTGGTGTGGTGGTCGAGTACCCCTGAGTTCAATCCCCAGAACCGCCTACACCCCCAAAAATTGATTGATAAATCTTCATTTAGATTGGTGAAGTGGGAAAGGATACAAATTATCATGCCAAGAATGAAAAAATAGATGTTACTACAGGTCCTACAAAAGTTAACAATGTAATAAAGGAACATTGTGGACAACTTTATTCCAGTAAATACACCAACCTAAATGAACTAGACAGATTCCTTAAAAGAGGCTATTCAAGGACTGAAGTTGTGGCACAGGGGTAGAGTGCTTGTCTAGCACTTGTGAGGCACTGTGTTCCATCCTCAGTACCCCATAAAGAAATAAAGTCATTGTGTCCATCTACAATTAAAATTTTTTTTTAAAAAAGAGGTTATCAAAACTGACAGAAGAAGAAATAGAAACAAATGTCATTGTATCTAGTAGAAGAATTGAATTGATACTTTTAAAAAACCTTCCCATCAAGAAAACTCCAGACCAGATGATTTTAATAGCGGATTCTGTCAAACTTTGAAGAAAGTTATAATACTAATTGCCTATAAGTCCTTCCAGAAAATGTAAGAGATAATATCCCAACTCATTTTAGGAGGTAATAGTATTCTAGTAACAAAGCTACATAGTGACACTGTAAGAAAACTGCAGAACAGTATCCTTCATGATTACAAACACAAATCTTTTAAACAAAATATTATTAAGTCAAATCCAGAGTTTAAGTATGCAAGTTTGATAAGTAAAAATTCAATATACAGTCAATCCTTACTATTTGTAGATTCTGTATTTGCAGACTTACCTATTAGCTAAGATTTATTTGTTAACTGCAAAGTCAACACTGTGGTGTGTTTGTAGTCATTTGTGGACATGCATGTGCAATGGAAATTTGAGCATGTTCCAACATGCATGTTCTAGCTAAGATCAAACACGGAACTCTGCTTTCTTGTACCTTTCATACTATAAACAAATGTCCTTTTCAGTCTATTTTAGTGTAACTGTTTTTTTGCTTTTTGTTAATGATTGTGTTATTAAGATGGCCCCTAAGGATATTCTTAAAGTGCTAACATTTTTTTTTTTAAGTGCCAACATTTTTAAGCACAAGGTTATTGAGTGGTTGAGGAAAATGTTGTGATTAGAGGCCCACAGGAATATAACACTATATTTCCCCTAGAACTGATGGTTTGGTATTTGCAAATGCAGTGTTCATGTGACTTTTTAGACTGTGACTACTACTGACAATGAGTTATTTCATTGTTATTTAAGAACAAAGAAGGAAAGCCACATGATATTTCAATTTCTACAGAAAATGTATTTGGTAAAATTGAATATCTCTTTATGTTAAAGTAATAGGTTGCTTGATTATACAATATCTAAGTATATAATATAAGCCAATATCCAGTATATTTCTTTTTAAGATCAGTAACGAATCAAGGATGACAATTCTTATTGTGGTCCTAAAGTTTATATGAAACTGCAAAGACCAAAACAGCCAAAACAATATTGAATGATAATAAAGTTGATGAACTTATACTATACTGCCTGGACAGAGATACAGATCAATAGAACAGAATAGAATATCCAGAAATAGTCTACATACTTCAATGAAGGTGTCAAAAATAGGTCAGTGAATTTGGGGTCTAATCCAAAATCTGTTTGCTTGTAACAATGTCTTGAAATGTTTTCTTCTAGCTGTTCCGTAGTTTGGGATTTTGCATTTAGTCTTTGAACTATTTTGAGGTTTTTTTGTGCATAGTGAGAGATAGGCGTCGAATTTTATTCTCGTGCATATGAATATCCAGTCTCCCAGAACCATTTATTGAATAGACTATTCTTTCCGAAATGAATGTTTTATACTATTATATACTTGCTGTGGTTTGAATGTAACCACATGAATACTAATATATATACATATATATATACCATTTATGATATATATTTCATAAATATATGTGATGTGCTTATGATATTACATAAATGTATTGGGATAATACATAACTTTCCATGTTTACATACTGGAAACTTCATATTCTATTTAATACTGTTGTAAAATGGGGATTAATAAGGGATGATTGGATCATACAGACTCTCCCATCGGGAATGAACTATAATACTCTGGCACTATAATGTCATTATCCGGGGAGTGGGAAGTCCCCATCCTGCTTTCTCTCTTGTATGTTTTCTTGCTGTTCCTCCTCCACCTTTTGCTGTATGTTGCACAGTAAGAAGGCCCTTGCCAGATGTTAGTGTCATATTCTTGGACTTCCTAGCCTTCAAACTGTGAGCTAAATAAACTTCAATCAAGTATTAAAAAATTGTATTTTCAACAAATCATTCTGGAACAAATGAATATCCATTATCAGGAGGGATAACCCTTAACTCTTTCCTTAAACTCTACACAAAAAGGAAGTTCAAAGGATCAGAGATCTAAATGTGAAGGCTGAATTTGAGAAATTTCTAGAAGAAAACGGGAACAAATCTTGATCCAGGGATCTACTCCAAAGATTTCTTAGGACACAAAAAGTATGAACTAACTTTCTGTTTTATCGATTTTTTAAATTTCGTTTTAATTTCATTGATTTCTGGCTCTTCTGCTTTTTGTGTTGATTTGTTCATCTCTTTCTAGGGTTTTGAGATATAACATTAGGATATTATTTGGTGACTTTACATTCTTTTAAAGACTGTGCTTAGTGCAATGAACTTTTTCTCTTAAAACTGCCTTCATAGATAGTGTCCCAGAGATTTTTGTTGTGTTGCTGATATCATTTACCTCTAAGTGGTTTTTTTTTTTTTCACTTCAGCCCTGATTTCTTCTACTATCCATGGGTTATTCAGTAGAGTATTATTTAGTCTTCAGGTGTTATTATAGTTACCACTCAGTCCATTCAAATGGAAATGGGCTGATTAGGTTACAGATCTCTCAGTTCAGTCATTTCACCTCTGAAAATTCTTGCACTAACACAGGAGCTTTTGGCAGACACCTCAAATCCAAACCGTAACACAGTGGAAGATTCTTCAGCAATAAAAAGAAATGAACTGTTGATATGTGCAACAAAGATGATTGTTACAGGCATTATACTCAGTGAAAGAAGCCGGGACACAAAAGAGTACATATTACATAATTATATGTGTATGACTCTTTGGGAATACTTAAAATTTTAATTTATGTGTCACCTTGGGTACAGCAATCTGATATCTAGAATTTTTTCAGAGATAGTTGTAAAAAATATGTCATTGAAATTGTCCTTCATTATGGGATTAAATTATGGTGTATCCATCCAATAAAATGGCATATATCTGCACTTTTGATATATAAGAAACTCAAAAAACTTACCACCAAAAAAGAAATAACCCAGTCAATAAATGGGCAAAGGAACTGAACAGGCACTTCACAGAAGAGATTTGAACAGTCAACAAATATATGAAAAAAATGTTCAACATCTCTTATTAACTAGAGATATGCAAATTAAAAATACTTTGCTAGTGAGACTGCAGATTGGTTCAACCACTCTGGAAAGCAGTGTAGAGATTCCTCAGAAACTTGGAATGGAACAACTGTTTGATCTAGTTATCCAGAGGACTTAAAATCAGCATACTGCAGTAACGTAGCTGTATCAATGTTTATAGCAGCTCAATTGACAGTAGCAAAGCTATGAAACCAACCTAGGTGCCCTTCAACAGATAAATAGATAAAGAAAATGTGGTTTATATACATAGTGGAATATTTCTCAGCCATAAAGAAAAATGAGATTATGGGATTTGCTGGTAGATAGATGGAACTGGAGACTGTCAAGCTAAGCCAAATAAGCCTATCCCCCCAAAAACGAAAGGCTGAATCTTCTGATATATGGCTGCTAACACACAGTGGAGGTTGGGGGGAAAATAGAAGTTCATTGGGTTAGACAAAGGGGAATGAAGGGAAGAGATGGGGAATAGGAAAGACAGTAGAATAAATCAGATGTAACTTTCCTATGTTCACGTATGAATGCCAATGAAAATCCACATCATGTATAACCATAAGAATGGGATCCCAATTAGAATAAGTTATACTCTATGTAATGTCAAAATACACTCTACAGTCACATATATCTAAAAAGAACAAATTTGAGGTCAGGGGATATAGCTCAGTTGGTAGAGTGTTTGCCTAGCATGGACAAGGCCCTGGGTTCAGTCCCCAGCATCACCACCGGAAAAAAGAAATTAAAAAAAGATAGCATATATCTTATTAAAATAGTGATGTGAGCTGGATGAAGTGGTGCATGCCTATACTCCCAGCAACTCAGGAGGCTGAGGTAAGAGGATCCCAAGTTCAAGGCTAGCCTTGGCCACTTGGGCTCTAAGCAATTTAGGAAGAGCTTATTTATTGCCCTGGAAATATAAAATGAAAGTGTATAAATGTAAGACAGCTTTCTGGAAATAAATACAAAAGTGTTTGTGGAGATTGGCCTATTGGGAATTTTTTCTTTATGTATTTGTCATTTTCATACTTGAAAAAAATGTGTTTTTCTTTCTTTTTTTTTTTGAACAAATGAACATGTCTTATTTATTTTTTCTGCTTGTTGATTTTGTGGATAATCAGGAATATAGCTTGATCAAGTTCAAGTTTTACAAATACCTAGTCTAATACAACAAGCTCTATAGAACGTGTGTAAAGTAATACCTACAGGCCATGATTTGGGATGGTCTCCTGCCATTGTAATTATGTAGTAACCAGTTCAACTGGTTGGTACTGGTAGTCAGAGCCTAAAGCACTGACTGAAATTTTCAGTGCCACACCCTGCTGTATGTAGGAAACCTCTCTGAAGGCTTAATTTTAAAAAAATATTTATTTTTTTTGTTGTAATTAAACACAATACCTTTATTTTATTTATATGTGCTGCTGAGGATCGAATCCAGGGCCTCGCATGTGCTAGGCGAGTGCTCTACCGCTGAGCCACAACCCCAGCCCTGAAGGCTTAATTTTTAAAAAAGTCAAATTGGAGTTGTCATTTTTTATTTACCTTGAATTAAAAAAATATCTGAATTTCTTGCATAGAACCCTGTTGTTGATAGAAGACAATAGCTTTAGAAGTCATTCTCTTCTCTCCATTTCTTTTCAAGTTCACCTCATTTAGGATAAATGATCTATTGTAGTTGACCAAGAAAATTTATTTTTCATTGACCATTTAAAGAGATACCTTCTGTTTCAGGTACCATCTAATCATAGGGATGGGGGGAAAATAAGTTGATACCCTGCAAAACCTCGAAGGAATAGTCCAAAGACCTTTTCAGTGAGCCATGCTGCAACAGTACACAGGAGAGGCTTTTGACCTAGCTTCTGCTGATATGTTTCTGGGGCTTGAGTAGCTCTTTGAGGAAGATTTTTCCAGAGGAAGTAACATCTGAACTGAATTTTAAAGGTTGTGTGTGATTTAGCCAAACCAAAGAAAAGGATTATGAGGGTGATTACCTTTAGGTAGAGAAGACCTAGAGGGAAGCAAGAGCATGGCATAGGCTGCAACTCTGTGGACTTGGTAGGGATTGAGACAATGTAGGCCCAGAAGTGAAATTGATGATGCCAAGTCCCAAAGTGTTTTGTCAGCTGTCAGTCTCTTCCTGTGGACTGCCTTATAAATATAGTCTTTGACTGGGCATGGTGGTACACACCTGTAATTCCAGCCACTTGAGAATCTGAGACAGGAGGATGACAAGTTCAATCCCAGCCTCATCAATCTAGCTGTACCCTTTCTCAAAATAAAATATAAAAAAAGGGCTAGGAGAGTATCTAGGTAGTAAATCACCACTGGATTAAAATACTCAGTATCACAAAAATAAACAAATGCAAGCTTTGTTCACTTAGGCTGGGAATCTTTTCCCATCTTTTCCTCTTTGGGTTCCCTCCCCTCTTGTAACCTCTCATAATTAGGGCACAAAATCATATTAATTTGGGGAACTGGATGGAAATGGTATAATGACAAGCTAAGTGTATAAAGTGTTCTTTACTGCAGGCTATAACTTATTTTTATTTTTTATTTATTTTAGAGAATTTTGATATTTATTTATTTATTTATTTATTTATTTTAGTTTTTGGCGGTCATAACAGCTTTGTTTGTATGTGGTGCTTGAGGATCGAACCCAGGCCGCACGCATGCCAGGCGAGCGCGCTACCGCTTGAGCCACACCCCCAGCCCTTATTTTTATTTTTTTTTGATACTGGGGGTTGAATCAAGAGGTGCTTTACCACTAAGCTATATCCCCAACCCATTTTATTTTTTTATTTTGAGACAAGGTCTCACTAAGTTGTTGAGGCTAACTTTGAACCTGCAATTCTCTTGCCTCAGCCTCCCAAATCACTGAGATTGCAGACATGTATCACTGCACCTAGCTATAATTTATTCTTTATATTTTCTAGGACCTAGCACTGATCACAGTTCTGAAAAATTTTAAATGAAAGGGTTAAATGAAGGAAGTTCAAAACCAAAAATGTTTAGTATTTTTATCTGTCACCATGTATAACTCTTCTGTTCTCTGTTTTCATTGTGGAAGTAATAATTAATAATAATTCTAATAATCTTGGGAGGCCTGATGAAAAACTCAACTCTTGGATAGTTAAAAATACTTAAATTGAAATTAGACCTATTTGTAAGGTTTGTTTGTTTAGCACACTGCTGGGAAACTGAAGCAATAACTGGGATGTAAAAAGTACCTGATAGGGCTGGGGTTGTAGCTCAGCGGTAGAGCGCCCGCCTAGCATGTGTGAGGCCCTGTGTTCAATCCTCAACATCACATAAAAATAAATAAATAAAATAAAGATATGTGTCCAACTAAAAAACAATATTTTTTAAAAAGTACCTGACAGCTTTTAGCAATTTGATTTTAATGATGCACACCACTTTACATCGTTATGTGTGCCCCTTTTCTGCTTCTAGCTTCTTGTGACTATCCCAGTAGGGATTAATTTTTTTAGGTAGTGTGAGTATGTGTATTTATTGCTTTTCAAGTTTCAGAATTAATAGTGAGAGGACATGTTTTCTTGAACTTACGGATATGTACTACATGTGTTTCTCTTCTGTTGATTCAAAACATACTGAAAAGTAGTCTGTACATGGAGAGATGGTTAGTATTTATAACAAATTGGCATTGTTTTGGTGAAATAATTGTCATTTTGAAAGCCTATTATGTATTTGAGACATATCTGTGAAGCAGCTTTTGTGGTTATTGGCAACAAACACAGCTATTGTAACTATTATCTTAATAGAATTGAATCTTTTTGTTATGTGGGTCACATTACCAGCAACTAAACTTTCATACTTGTAACTATGTAAGTCTCTTACTAAAACAATAATGTAATGCAATTTGAAGTCAGGTCTTAAAAAATGTCTTCACATGTATAGGGAATAACGGGCAAAGTATTTGCCATTATATAAAATTAGAATGGTAGCTTTGTTAATGTAATCGTATACATACATTTATTTAATATTTTTAACAATAATATTTAATATTCTGTTTGGTTTGATATTTTAAGCTTTGTGTGGTAGCATATGCCTGTATTCTAGGCATATTGTGAAGCTATGAGGATACCTCATGAGGTTTTTGCTGCACATACATAATTCTCTCTTTACAGTATAAAAGCAGTTGCATATAATATATAAATGAATATTGCTGTGTCCCAATAAAACTTTATGGACATTGAAATTTGAATTTTATTATTATTATATATCACAGAATATTATTTTTATTTTTTTCAAAACCATTTAAAAATGTGCTAACTATTTTTAGCTTGCCATATAAATAAAATAGGTATAAACCAGATTTTGCCTGTGGCCCATAGTTTCCCCAAAGCCAGATATTATAAGCTATGAAAAGTTCAAAAATCGAATGCATTCATTTATATATATTTCAACATTTTATTATTTCAAAAAATCAGTAACTTAGTTTTAAATTTTGTTATTTATATCTTTTCTCTGACTATAAACGCCCTACAAAAAATTCAAACAGTACAGAAATGCCTATAGAAATTAAAACCCTAATTCTTTTCCCAAAAGGTTAGTTGCATATTTTCTCCAGATTCTTCCCATGTTTACTTCTAACTACTTTTGTAAACAAGAGATGAGATTTTGCCTTTTGTAGATGTATGAGGACTTGCTTAGTTTATAATCAATGATTCTGTACACCAGAACATGTCAATTTCTGTGTTTATTCTTTTGAATGGCCTATAATATTACCCTATATGACTCTAATGTATTCAACTTTCTTTTCATTTTGGACATTTGTTGTATCCTGTTTATCCTGCAATTCATTTTAAGTGTTCTTTATAAGTAAGTAGAGTCTTAAATGTGATCATTAGTTTTGAAATACTTTAATTTCACTCTGAGATTTGAGGAGTCAGTCTTAAAAGATGTGCACACTGAATATAGTTTTAATGAGGTCCATTTATTTACAGAACATGTTTTCCACTTTCACTGCTAATTCTAACCAGCCTCACTCTTCTCTTACAGAAAATTTTATATAGATTCATTTGCAGTGGTTAAACCACATGTGTGATCTTGATTGACACTTGATGATTATTTATCAAAACTTGGCATTTGGGGGTGGGGGTTGTAGCTCAGTGGCAAAGCACTTGCCTCACACATGTGAGGCACTGGGTTCGATTCTCAGCACCACATAAAAATAAGTAAAATAAAATAAAGTCCGTTTACAACTAATATATATATATACTTGACATTTTGTGGGGACTGGAGTCGTAACTCAGTGGTAGAGCATTTACCTAGCAGGTGTGAGGTGTGGAACCCTGGGTTCAGTCCCCTCTACCGCCGCCAAAAAAAAAAAAAAAAAAAAAAAGGCCTGAATGTAAGTTTTCATAAATGAGAAATGTTAATCAAGTTAGTTATTAACTAGAAATTGATGTTTGCGATGTTTTCATTTCTCTTTTTATATAATCTTTCCTTATATATTACATTTGCTTTATTGCCATTCTTTTTCTATAGTAATTCACATGACTATCTTTTTTTTAATAATTTTTTTTGTAGATGAACCCAATACCTTTATTTTATTTATTTATTTACATGTGGTGCTGAGGCTCGAACCCAGGGCCTTACGCATGCAAGGCAATCGCTCTACCACTGAGCCACAACCCCAGCCCACATGACTATCTTTTAGTCAACAATCATTGTATTGGCAAATACCCCTTTTATTTACTCTGAAACTTACTCATTTTGCAAAGCTTGTGGTTGATTCTTTCAGTTGATTTGGTTTATGCATTCCTAGGGTAATTTCAATAGCAAGGGATCAGTGAGCTTTATCTTGAAAGCTGTCTTTTTAGCTGGTAAGTTATCACAAGGCAGTTGTATTATTACGCCATCCTCTGAAGGTTCTGTTGATGTTTGGAGTAGGATAATAACTAGGCACTTTAAATATTGTTACTAATGATATGAAAAATTGTCACTAATTTTTTTTGGCCATGAGTTTGACTTCCTATGTGATTTTTCATTATTCCCTCATAGTTCCCTGAAAATTATAAAACAAGGTTTTAATTTATAAACAAGAAAGAGATTTAGGTAGACATTTATTGGATGCCAGGGATAATGTGGTTCTAAAGAAAATTACTCCCCACACCCCTAGAAATTTTAATTTGGTAGGCCTAGAGTTTTGATTTGGGGTCCCCGAGTATACCTTTTTTAGGAGAATGCTTAAGTGCTGCTTTGGCTCTAACACATACTTTGAAAAACTTTAGGTGTGTGTCTATACTAATTGAGACTGTTTATATCATAGCATCTGGTTTTCTATACTGAAGAGCAGGAATTGTCCCATTCTTTGTTTCTCTCATAGATAGAAATCTGTTAGGCGTAGAACTGGAGTTAAGCCTTCAAACCCTCCCTCTCACCACAGGGAGGCAACATGAATATAGTGGAAAGAAACCTGATTTCAGATCATGGTATTACTATAACTAGCTATTGAACAACAAGCAAATAATTTCTCCATGTACTTAGCCTACCTCTTTTCTCTACCCCATTTAACAAATGAGGATAATACCTATTTCACAGAATGTACTTAAATGAATGATACACAAATGTGAAGAAAGGTAATAATGATTACATTAGGGCCACATCTCTAAAGTCCTTTTGACATTCTGTGATTGGTTGTATATTTAAATATAATATAGAACTGATATTCTTTTCCTCTTTCCTTTTCCCTCTCGTAGGTGTTTCCTTTCTCTGGAGTATTCCTTTCTTGTGTCTCCTGTGTGTTCTTTAGATCTTCCCCATTACTTCTTAGTACTTACCCTCTCTTTCTTGCTGTGGTCTAGCTAGCCCTCACAACCTCCAGGTCTCTGATAAGCTGCATGAGAAGGGAACTAAGTATGATTCTGATTCTGAAAATACACAGCTCCACCCAGTTTAGGGTCACAATAGTCAAGGGCATTTTAGACCATCAAAAGCAGCTCAAGAGTTCTTAGGACTAGAGAGCATTAGAAAAAAGTTATCGGGCTGGTCACGGTGGCACATACTTATAATCCCACCTGCTTGGGAGGCAGGAGGATTGCAAGTTTAAAGCCAGCCTTAGCAATTTATCAAGGCCCTAAGCAACTTAACAAGACCCTGTCTTAAAATAAAGTGGTTAAGCATCCCGGGTTCATTCCCTAATACTCCTTGACCCCACCAAAAAGAAGAAAGTTAACAGGTAGCACTTTGAAGTTGATTATTGACATAAATGTTCATGGTATTTATAAAGTGCCAAATTTTAAAACATTACTCCCTAGGCTAAAATAGAGTCCCTTTTTTTTTCCCCCCCGTCCATTCACCCTTATCCCAATTCTCATATTGTTATCTAGTATTTTAGCTTTTTTAAACTGCTTAGTTATTATTTTTACAGTAAATGTTTACTTATGTTTATCCATTAGTTTGTTAATTTATTTGCTTGTCAGTGCTGCTTCTTAAACCCTGATCTGATCTTTTCGATCTTCTTCTTTTGGTGGTACCTTTCTTTAAAAAGTAATATTTTTCAGAGGGTATCTTTGCTTTTTAAATCTTGTTAGTCATCTGAGAATTAATGTTTCATCCTTGCTTTTGAATAATATATAGCTAGATATAGAATTGTAGATGGATAGTTTTTTCCCCTGGTTACACAAAGTTATCCAACTATCTTTTGCCCTGTTATTTTTTTGTATTGGAATTAAACCCAGGCTATTGCACATTAACTTGTTCCTTTTTGTTGTTTATTTTTGTATATTTAAGTTGGATAACTTCTATATAACTTGTTTTCTTCCGAAGCTATTTTTAAAATAAACATATATTTTTTAAATCTAGGTGACAAAACGCGACCTCCTTCCTCAAGCCCCTCCAGTATTATCCGTCGCACTTCTTCCCTGGATACACTTGCAGCTCCATACCTAGCTGGGCACTGGCCTCGTGACAGTCATGGGCAAGCTGCACCTTGCATGAGGGACAAAGCTACACAGGTAGGTTTATTATAATTCTTATCTTGAAGTGTTTCACTCTGAAAGTCATTTCTCAAATTATTTGTTCTACCCTTTGTACAAATTCCTAAAACATTTGTGTATAATAGGATTTCCTGAGAGGCTTATCAAAAGGACACCTAGATTGGTTCCATAACTTGGCTGTTTTGAATTGTTTTGTTTTAAACATTGATGTGACTGTATCCCTGTAGTGTGCTGATTTTAGCTCTTTTGGATATATACCAAGCAATGAGATAGTTGGGTCATTTGGTGGTTCCATTCCTAGTTTAAGGATCAGTTTCTTTTATTCTATACCTAGGAGTGGAATTACTGGGTCATATAGCAATTCGTTACTATTTTTACAATAAACGTTTACCTTTTAGAGGAACTGTCAGATTGTTTTCACGTTAGATGCACCAGAAACACTTGGGATTTAGTTTCTCTACATCTTTACCAGCACTTTTTATTTTCCCTTTAAAAATATTATTATAGTCTCCTAATTGGTGTGAAGCAGTTTTGATTTGTGTTTTGTATATGATTAATGATGTTGAACACTGTTTTTTTGTTGTTGTTGTTTTTTGATACCAGGGATTGAACCCTAGGGGCGCTTAACCATGAGCCACATTCCCAGTGCCCCCTTCTTTTTTAAATATATATATATATATATATTTTATTTTGAGGCATAGCCTCACTAAGTTGCTGAGGCTAGCTTTGAACTTGGTGATCTTCCTCCCTCAGTCTCCCAAGCTACTGGGATTACACCACTCCTGGTTTGTTGAGCACCTTTGTATGTGCTTTTTAGCTCTTTGTATATCTTCTGTCGAGTTCAGATACTTTCCCAATATTAATAAAAACAAGTTATATAGAGGTTATCCAACTTAAATATACAAAAATAAGCAACAAAAAGGAACAAGTTAATGTGCAATAGCCTGAGTTTAATTCCAATACAAAAAATAACAGGACAGAAGACAGTTGGATAACTTTGTATAACCAGGGAAAAAAACTATCCACCTACAATATTATATCCATCTACAATTCTTTTTCCAACTTCCTTACCTCAGGCTTATTTATCTAATAGGTTGTTTATCTTGAGTATGTGATTGTGATTTCTTTCCTATTTATTATGGCATACACCAGTCATCTTTTGCTTTTAAAATTCTTATTTTCTCTTAGAATTTTCATGTCTCAGAGGCTTTCTTTTCACTGTTGCAGGTTGATTTCCATATTTTATAAGATTGCTTTATTTTTGAAATTTATGGATTGGCTTTTCAAATTTGTGGAAAAGATCTGTGTTCAGAAACTTTATAAGGTGGCGTATAGTTAAAACCTACTAAAATTAAATATTTGGTAAATTAGAAACTAATGCAAAGTCAAATTATTGAAGATAGTTATTTATAAATCTACAAACTTGTTTAGGGGTGGTTGTTTTATTTTGTTTTGGTACCTGGGGTTGAACTCAGAGCCACACCCCCAGCTGTATTTTGTATTTTATTTAGAGACAGGATCTCACTGGGTTGCTTAGTACCTCTCCATTTTTGAGGTTAGCTCTGAACTAGCGATCCTCCTGCCTCAGTCTCCTGAGCCGCTGGGATTATAGACATGCGCCACTATACCCAGATAGGGATTGTTTCTTTTATTGCAAGAAAAATCTGGACTTTATTGCAGGAAAAAAAAAAAAAAAAAAAAACAGTGTTTGCTAGATAAAAGTAAAAGTAACACCAAAAATTAAAATCTTGATGTTAAGGAAAAACTGAAGCGATGGAACTATTTTTGTTTTTAAATTATTATTATTTGAGTAACAGTTGCTGTTTTTAATAAAACCTCCTTCCATTGGCTGAAAGAATATAATACTAGGAGGAAAGGAAAATGTTAAATTTTTTTCCCCAGACTTAATTCCATTGACCTCAGAATAAGTTCTGTTGTTACCGCTCAGTAGCTTTCTTGGGTAAGCCTAGAATTCTAAGAGGCCTGTTTCCAGACCTTGTTTTGTTTGTTTTTGTTTTTAAAGTAGGATCCAATCCAAAATTTATACATCGTATTTTATTTTTCTTTGATCTTCTTTAATCTAAGAGCAGCACATTCTAATACTTTTTTCTTAATAATATTGGGGTTTTAAAAATGAATTATCGTACACATTTGTAAATGAACTTTTTCCTTTTGCAATTAGCAAGTAGTTTGTGGGATAATTTTTGGCACATGAATATCCTGTTCCCTACTAACTTTTTACCTGTCAGTTTTAGTATTCTTTGATGATCCTTCAGTTATTTATTTTTTTTTAGATTGCAAAAATGGTAGAATTAAAAAAAAAAAGGAAAAGGTGATTTTCTTTTCTTTTCTTTTCTTTTTTTAATTTTTAGTTGTGGATAGACACAATACCTTTATTTTTATGTGGTGCTGAGGATCAAACCTAGGGCCTCATACATGCTAGGCAAGGACTCTGCTACTGAGCCATAACCCCAGCCCAGATGATTTTCTTTACACATATAAAGTACAATATTTTATACGGTCTTCTTCAACCTTGTTTTTTAATTAATGTATTAAGGGTTATTCTATCTATAGTGATTCTCCCTTTTCTTTAAGGTTTTTTCCCTCCTTTTTATATAAAGAAGCATAAGCCAACTTCTTTCCCCCAAGCTCTATTTGAGAAACTTAGCAAATAAGACCCATGTTAAATATGAAACTATTAAACCCTAGATGCAAGTATATGCAAACAGTTGTTTAAGCACACAATTCTTGAATTTGGAACTATATCCACAAAGTAGTTCTTCATGATCATTTTTAGCACAAAGTTAATATAGTGATATATGTGAAAATTATGTACATGTATGAATATGAGTCAATGAAACTCACTTTTCTGTGTAGTTATTATGCACCAATTAAAATGAGAGTTTTTTTTTTATTTTATAAAAAATTATAAAAATTAATATGGAAATTTTAAGTGTAAAATTAATATGGACATTTATATGTGGAGAATAGTTTCCTATTCTTGCTTTGCCCTCTTTGCTTCATCTCTCACTCAGATGCAAGCCCATAGACTACATTCAAGAATCAGGCTTTGTTTCTTCCCACTTAATGTTTATAATTCCTGTTATCACTTACATTTGATTAGAACTCACAAAAATATTTTTATAAAGTGAAAATTACTGTTTCTATCCTGTTTTTAAGTGAAATTATGACTCAGCCATTTTTTATCATATTTCCATGACCATAAGAGATTAAAAAAGAAAAAAAAAGTTTGAATACTTGACATAATAGAATGAAAATTGCAGCTAACACTTATTGAATATTTTGTCCTTGGCATTGGGCTTAAAAATTAAACCTTTTTCATATATTAACTTCTTTAATTCACCTATTACTTTAGTAGATAGATTGTTATTCCTGTTTATAAAATGGAGAAATTAAAAGTCATCCTATATGATAAGTAATTTGTCTAAGATTACAGAGACATATAACTGAGGTGGATGGGACTTAAACGTGTTTAACATCAATATATGAACCATGCATACTGTGCTGTATTTTATCAAGAATGATTTAAAATTAAACAATTTCTAGTATTAAGATCATTCATTACCTTGATTTTGGTTTTAGTTTGATACTTTCAATTAAATCCACGGGCACTTAACCACTAAGCCACATCCCTAGCCCTTTGTATTTTTTACTCTATGACAGGTTCTCACTAAGTTGCCAAGGCTGGCATTGAACTTGAGATTCTCTTGTGTCACCAGGTTTATAGCTATACAGCACCCCACCCTACATGAATTGGTGTTTGTGACGGGTGTTTTAACAACTGACTACAGAGCCAGTGGACCCTCACATGAAAAATCATAAAGCACAATAAGAGTTACTACCCCTGGGATGACTTATCAATTGATAATCCTGAACTGAAAGTGGAGTTTAGGATGGAACAGGGCATTCAGTAGTAGTGGGCAGTTGACTGAATTGCAGTCCTTTCTTCTGATTTTTTTTTTTTAATATTTTTATTTTTTATTTGAAGTTGGATGCAATGCCTTTTTTTTTTTTTTAGAGAGAGAGAGAGAGAATTTTTTTAATATTTATTTTTTAGTTTTCGGTAGACACAACATCTTTATTTTATTTTTTTTTATGTGGTGCTGAGGATCGAACCCAGCGCCCCCCTGCATGCCAGGTGAGCGCGCTACCGCTTGAGCACATCCCCAGCCCAATACCTTTTTAAAATTTATTTATTTTATGTGGTGCTGAGGGTGAACCCAGGGCATCGCACATGCTAGACGAGCGCTCTACCGCTGAATCACAACCCCAGCCCTCTGATTGGGTTTTTAAGGTTTGTTGTCAGAATGGAGTCCTCTTAGTTACAAAGGGATCCAAGCTTGGGCTTGGAACATAATCCAGGAATATAATTTATATTTAGGAATTTATGTTAAGGAAAATAATTTCTTGATTTTGGAAAATTTATTCTTTATGTCTTTGTTTGAAACTAGACCATTTTATAATTAGTAATTGGTAGGTTGAGGTAAAGGATACCTAAAACTGTGAGTAAAATTTTTTTAGTACTACTTGTTGATTTGAATGGGTTATATATGTTTATGTAGTACGAAATTAAAGTGGTCCAGAGGGGTCTATAGTGAAGAATCTTCCTTTCATAGGGCAGCCTCTGATAATCAGTTTCTTTGGTTACCATGTATTTTCTTCCAGAGATAACATATTCTTCTAGCTGTCCCATATAAAGGCAATTGCTATACAGACCATACTGAGCCTTAAGGCTTTTCTTAACTGTATCTGGAGATTGTTTAACATTTTTACATTGTGAATTTTCTTACTTATTTTTTATAGCTACAAATCTATTGTAAAGATACGCTACAATTTATTTAGTGAAGTCTAAATAAATTCAATGTATTTATATTATTTCAGTCTTTCAAGAACACTGCTGTAAGGAATCATATGAATATGTCATTTTGCACATTAAAATGAATATTTCATGGGGCTGGGGCTGTAGCTCAAATAAATAGATAAAGATATTGTGTCCATCTACAACTGAAAAAATATTTTTTTAAAAATGTATATTTCATATGTTTGCAGGATAAATTACCAAGTTGTCAAGCAGTATGTGTATTTATAACCTTAATAACAGTTGCCAAAATCTCCATTCATGAAGGCTGCACTAACCTTGAAGGTGCACTCCCACCAGCAATATAGGAGAGTTTGTTATCAAATTGCCCAGTTTTGCTAAAGTTTTAACTTGCATATCTCTTATTATTCATGATGTTGAGTATTTTTTCTTTTAATTTTTTTTTTTTTAAACCATGGCCCCTGCAATTTATTTTTATTTATTTGGAGATGGGGTCTTGTTCTGTTGCCAGGCTAGTCTTGAACTTGTGGCCTCAAATGATCTTCCCACCTTAGCTACCCAAACACCTGGTAATACAAGCATATGCCAGTGTGTCTAGCAAAGCATATTTTCGTGTGCCAAGAATTCATGATTTATCATTTTACATTTCTGATACATTATTTTCAAATTCCAGATTTAGTATAACCTAAAGAACATTTTTCTTTAAAACATTTTTTTAGTAGGTGGACACAATACCTTTATTTAATTTTTATGTAGTGCTGGGAATCGAACTCAGTGCCTCACACATGCTGGGTGAGCGCTTTTTCTCTGAGCCACAACCCCAGCCCCCTAAAGAACATTTTTGAAGCTATTCTCTGTACATTTCTAAAGCAAGAGTAGACAGTATAAAGATTAAGATTGTGAGCTCTGGAGCCAGGTTTATTTCTTGGCTCTCCCACTTCAATCTGTGAGATAGGCAACTTATCTAACCCCCCCATTGTCAGTTTTCTTATCTGCAAAACTTCTAGAAATCTGTACATGTATTAAATCAGATAAGGCATAAGAAAACATAGTGCCTAGCACTTAAGAAGAGCGGAAGATTAGCAGTTATTAGCATGTATCTATACTTTGTTCAATAAATCTGTAATAATAATAGTATATGAATAAGTTATTGGAAACAGTAATAAAAATGAAATATGCTAAATATAATTGGTGCTGGGAGAATTGTGGGTACTTTGTGGTATTTTAAATGCTTTCTAATATCTTATTTATTTTTTTTTTTTTGGTAAGAAGAATGTATTTTGTAGTAGAAAAAAATGTGACATGCATTGTTATTAAGTGATTTTTGTTAAAATGCTCTCCACACCTCTTTTTTTCCATTATAGACAGAGAGTGCATGGGCTGAAGAGTACTCTGAAAAGAAGAAAGGATCTCACAAACGCTCAGCATCCTGGGGCAGTACGGATCAACTTAAGGAGGTCAGGAAGGTGTTCCAAGAAACTGGAAATTTTATCTTTCATTTGGCTAGTTCTTTGAAGTTGTAGGCAGCAACAATTTGTCATTTTTCTTTTCTTTTCTTTCTTTTCTTTTTTTTAAAGAGAGTGAGAGAGAGAGAGAGAGGGAGAGAGAATTTTTTAATATTTATTTTTTAGTTATCGGCGGGCACAACATCTTTGTTTGTATGTGGTGCTGAGAATCGAACCCGGGCCACACGCATGCCAGGCGAGCGCGCTACGGCTTCAGCCACATCCCCAGCCCCTAATTTGTCATTTTTCATGGATTTTTTTTTTTAATTGAGAGAGAACAACAGAAAAAGTAATTGTATTGATTGGATATTGATTGTTGATGGTTGTTTTTTGGTACTGGGGATTGAACCCAGGGGCACTTAACCACTGAGCCACATCCCCAGCCCTTTTTTTGTATTTTATTTAGAGACAAGCTCTCACTGAGTTGCTTAAGATCTCGATAAGTTGCTGAGGCAGGTTTTGAACTCTTGATCCTCCTGCCTCAGTTTCCTGAGCTGCTGGGATTGTGGGCATGTACCACCGTGCCTGGCTTGGATAAAGATTTGAATAGGGAAGAATACACATTACTTACCTGATTATGAGAGAACTTTTTTTTTTTTTTTTTTTGGTAGGAGAGTCCATAAGTGTCAATACAGTGTAAACATCAGATTTATAAATTATAATGATAAGCAAATTCATGTTTGTTATTTTTCTGTAATGTTTCTGAAATTTAATAATTCAGTTTAACCCAGTTGATTAAGGTTCTATGCTGTGATTACTGTTTTCTTTGCCTATAATTAATAACATTTGCATTTTACACATAATGTGTAAATGAAAGAAAAATTCAGTCAGAGGATAATCATTGAAATTGCATTGATTATTTAAAGATTATATCTATGAATACATTTCATGGCTTGACTAGATCTTTAAATGCTACTTAATTTTTGGAGCCATTAAAAGTTAGGTATTTAGTAAAGAATTCTGAATCCAAGTTGACTTATGGTAAGAGCAATGAGAGAATAATTGCTGTTATTTTTGAGTTTTTTTTTTTTTTTTTTTAAATTTCAATATTTATTTTTCAGTTTTCAGCGGACACAACATCTTTGTTTGTATGTGGTTCTCAGGATCGAACCCGGGCGGCACGCATGCCAGGCGAGCACGCTACCGCTTGAGCCACATCCCCAGCCCCTATTTTTGAATTCTTAAAGCTGTAATTTATTTGGTGCTGAAAATTTATTTGCTTAGTACTCAGGAAGCTTGAAGACTGAGAACAATGTGTGAATATAGTTCTTTTTCTTTTTTTAATATCTATTTTTCAGTTGTAGTTGGACACAGTACCTTTATTTATTTATTTATTTTAAACCTTTATTTTATTTGTTTATTTTTATGTGGTGCTGAGGATCGAACCTAGCTCCTCACATGTGCTAGGCAAGCGCACTACCGCTGAGCCACAATCCCAGCCCTATTTATTTATTTTTATGTGGTGCTGAGGATCAAACTCAGGGCCCTGCACATGTTAAGTGAGCGCTCTATCGCTGAGCCACAACCCCAGCCCATGTTCTGTTTCTTTTTAAAAGAAATGAATTGTGTGTATGTATAAAAATTGTACAAGAAATTGGATATTGCAATCTGGTTTTTAATGTTCAAATTACTTACTAAGGATAGTTTTACTGGTTCTTATTAAGCAAGGATATATTTTTACTTAGTGTGGAATCACTCTGGTATACTTGTTTTTCTCTTTTTCAGATTGCAAAATTACGCCAGCAGTTGCAGAGAAGTAAACACAGCAGTCGGCATCATCGAGATAAAGAAAGACAGTCTCCATTCCATGGCAACCATGCAGCTATTAACCAGAGTCAGGTAGGAGCACAGAAACCACAGAATCCAGAAAAGAAATTTGTTCTGGTTATTTGTTACTTTGAAGGTGATTATTTAAAGCAAAAATATCCAAAACATGTTTAAAACAATAATTTAAATACTGACTTGACAATCTTTATAAAAGAAAACAATATTAAGTTTACAAAAATGATTTTTTCTTGTAGTGTAAGATCTGACTTCTAAAGGCTGATTATATATTTTGATTTGCCATAGTTTGGTCTTTACTGATTCACTATGTTGGAGGCAGAATAATGCAGAGACATTACCACTGGTTATGGAACAAAAACCCTAGATGATGAGTAGCTTATCCTTTCTAAATTTCAGTTTCCTCATCTGAAGATTGGGAATAATAATACCTGTATCATGAAGTCTTTTGGAAAGGAAAATCCTTTGACCACTTTAATTCCTTACATACAGCCCCATGAACTACTTTTGATGGCTTGGTCAGGGAACACTTCTTTTTGACTGAATTGAAATTGGCTGGAGTCTTTTGGCAGGACATGAGCAAGTTCATTTCAGGTCCCATGATTGAATCTTTTAAAGTGAAGGGTTGGGAATGAAGGAGACTAGATTCAATTTTCTTTCTCAATAGTAAGGTAGTAGACCCTGGAAACTAGACAGCTTTTAGTTCTGCAACTTTCATATCATTTTTTTTTTTTTTTTTTAGAGAGAGAGAATTTTAACATTTATTTTTTAGTTTTCGGCGGACACAACATCTTTGTTTGTATGTGGTGCTGAGGATCGAACCCGGGCCGCAAGCATGCTGTCGCTAGAGCCACATCCCCAGCCCTTTCATATCATTTTTTAGGACTGGAATTGGCAAACTATGGCTTGCAAACCAAGTGGTCAACCACCTGTTTTTTGTAAATAAGGTTTTATTGAAACAAAGCCATGTTCATTATTTGTATATTGTCTATGACTCCTTTCTTGGTACAATATCATTGAGTAGTTTTAACAGACTAGCTGGCTCACAAAACCTAAAATATTTATTGCTTGGTACTTTATAGGAAAAGTTTGCCAACCACTTTTATGGGATGAGTTTCTAAGGATTGCTAAGTATATGTGGATTGTTCGCAGTAGAAAGTATGAGTAACGGTATATATATATATTTTAATATTTTTTGTCTTAAAATATTAATATAGTGGTCAATTTTTATTTTTTGCAAATTTATAGGCTGATTGGTAACTTTATTCCATATATAAGATATTTTAAGGGGCTGGGGGTGTGGCTCAGTAGTAGACCAATTGCCTAGCATGTGTGAGGCACTGGGTTCAATTCTCAGCACCACTTAAAAATAAAGGTATTGTATTCATCTACAACTAAAAAATTTTTTTAAAAAGATATTTTAAGCTGGGACTGGGGACACAAAATCCCAGCTACTTGGGAGGCAAAGACAGAAGAGTCATAAGTTTGAGATCAGCCTGGGCAACTTGGTGAAAAAAATCTCTCAAAATAAAAAGGGATGAGGATATAGCTCAGTGGTAGAGCACCCTTGGGTTCAATCCCTAGTACTGGGGAGATAAACACACATAATTAGACATTAACACATTTAAAAACCTACACAAACTGGGTTTATTTCTGAAGAAGCAGAAATGTAAACTTTTCAAAATATGTGAAAAATTTATATTGACTAATTATTATCAAAATTGGAATATTAATTAAAAACCACACCTCTTCACCCTCAAGAGACTGAAGACTTAGATGGTTTCACAGATCCATCCTTCCCCTCCCTCTAATTCATCCAAAAATAACTTGGTATGTATTTCAGAAAGGTAAAGCAACCCAGTCTATATTTTTACTCCAAGTAAAGATTAAGATGAAATTTCATTGAATTAAGGGGTGTTAATAGGAGTTAATAAGTTTTTAAGTGAATTAAGTTTCACTATAGTTAATAATTTCTTAAAACTGTCCAAAACTTTTTTCCTTGAAACTTGAATTTTTTTATTAATAAGTGATATTAAAGCATACAAGAAATACATGTTAATTCAAAAACATGCCTTTGCAGAAAATGTAAAGCCTAGAAAATACAGCAACTTGAAAAATAAATTTATCTACCTTGAATTTTGCACACTTGACACATCAAGCATCTTGACCTCTTACCACAAATAGGACACATATGCATTTCAATAGTTATGACACCTGGTATTCATGTTTAATTAAACCTCTCAAAACTATAAACATGAAAAAATTTTCAATTGAGTTATAGATATGGCTTTGTTTTAGTAGCTTTTCTTTCTAGTGCAAAAGCGTAGATTAATGTGTACTTTCAAGACCATTCATCCATTCACCCTGCATTTATTAAATATTTATCTATGACTGGTACTGTAGTACTCATTAGGGAATATAGAGATAAAGAAATACTGTCACGTCCTCATCAAGTCTCATTGGAGAGAGATAAGGAAATAGTTAATTAGAAGATTGTGTGTTAATAGGGTTTAGAGTGGACTGAGAATGGCTTCTCAGAGAAAGTGTTGTCTAGCTGATTCCTGAAAGATAAGTAGGAATTAGCCAATGTTCTAAAACTAGAAGTAGTCTTGGTCCTGGTTAGGGGTAGTAGTAAAAGATGAAGTTGGAGAAGTAAATAGCCAAACCTAAAAGGCTTCATGTCCTGGTTGTTAACACATTGGGACTTCATCTTTGGGACACCAGCAGACCATTTTTTGAAATATAGAAGTTGGACACATGATCAAATATGCATTTTATAATGGTCATTATAGGTTCAGAGTAAAGAATGAATTTGCAGAAGGATAAGTTTAGAGGTGAGGAAACCATTTAAGAATAGGACTTAGTAATCCAAGTAAGAAATGTTGGTGACCTCAAGTAAGGTAGAAATTTTGAAACTAGTGAAAACAGATAAACTTAAGTGATATTTAGAAGGTGATAAAAAATAGTTGAACTCTGTTGAACTGCCTACTGAATGGCAAGCACTCTTTTCAGTGCTTGTATGTAGTGTAGGTGTTTAAGTCTCATCTTTTGGATTGTATCTCCAGTTTACAGATTAGAATATCAATGCCAAGAGAGATCGGGTATCTTGTCCAAGATCACATGAGCTGGAATTGGGATTCTGAGCTACACATTCAGACCTCAGAATTTTGAGAATAGGAGAACAGTTCTAGCCTTTACGTACAATTTTAAATATCTGCCTCAATACCAGTTACAAAAGTAACTCAAAATAGATCAAAGACCTAAATGTAAGAGCTAAAACTAAAAGCTCTTAGAAGAAAACAAGCAAAAATGTTTGTGATGTTGGATTAAGCAATGGTTTCTTAGGTATGACACCAAAAGCACAAGTAAGTAAAGAAAAAGTAGATAAATTGGTTGTCTTAGTCAGCATTTTCATCACTGTGGTCAAAAACACCCAAAAAGAATGACTAAGAGAATGGAAAGTTTATTTGGGAATGAAAGTTTCCGAGGTGTCAGTCCATAGATGGCCAACTATACTGCTCTGGACCCAGGGTGAAATGGCAGCAACATCATGGGGGAAGGACCCAGCAGAGAAGAACTGTCAGCTCATGGCAGGGTCAGGAAGCAGAGAGAAGGGGAAGGGGGAACAGGTAGTGAGATAGGGAGGAAGGGGCCAGAGGGAAGATGCACCCTTACAGGTCATGTCCCCAATGGCCTTCCTCCTCCAGCCATGCCACATCTGCTTAGTTACCACCCAGTTAGTCCATTCAAACTAGAATGGACTGGTCAAGTCACAGTTATCATGTTCTAATCATTTCACCTTAAATATTCCTGCATTAGCAGGAGGTTTTAGGGAACACCTCACATCCAAACCATAATATTGACCTTCATTGAAAACTTTTTTGTGCCTCAAAGAACATCAGAAAGAAAATGAAAAGACAGGGGGAAATATTTACAAATCATTTATCTAATAAAGAAGTGTTATCTAGAATATATAAAGAACTATTGCAACTCAATAATAAAAAGACAAACAATCTAATTTAAAAATGGAGAAAGTATCCAAACAGAGAGTTCACCAAGGAAGATACACAGTCAATAAGCATGTGAAAAAGGTGATCAATATAATTTGGCAACAGGGAAATGCAGTTCAGAATTCCAGTGAGATATCACTTTTTGGGGAAGGAGTGGGGGTGGGGGAGGCCACACTCAACCACTGAGCCACATCCCTAGCCCTGTTTTGTTTTGTTTGGGGATTTGTTTTAGAGACAGGATCTCACTGAGGTGCTTAGCATCTCGATTTTGCTGAGGCTGGCTTTGAACTTGCAATCCTGCTGTCTCAGCCTCTTGAGCTGCTGGGATGAGGTACCACTTGATACCCACTAGGATGGCTGTAATTTAAAAGACAGATAATGCCAGGCACGCTGACTTACACCTGAAATCCTGGCTAGTTAGGAGGCCGAGACAGGAGGATCACAAAGGCAAGACCCTGCCTCAAAAATAAAGTTTAAAAAAAAGGGCCAAAGATATAGCTCAGTGGTAGAGTGCTTGCCTAACATGCATGAGGCCCTGAATTCAATCCACAGTTCCCAGAAAAAGATAGGTATTAACATATTAAAGAGGATATAGAGAAAGTGGAATCCTCATATTTTAACTGGTAAAAATGTAAAATGAGGGGCTGGGGTTGTGGTTCAGTGGTAAAGCACTTACCTAACGTGTGAGGCACTGGGTTCGATTCTCAGCACCGCCTATAAATAAATAAATGAAATAAAGGTCCATCAACAACCAAAAAATTATATATTAAAAAAATGTAAAATGATGCATTTGCTTTGGAAGAAATTGTAGCAGTTCCTCAAAAGACTAAACATAGAATTTTCATATGACCCAGCATTTCCTCTTGAAGGTGTGCAGTCAAAAGAATTGAAAACATGTTCATCCACATAAAAATTTATACAGTGCAAAGAAATGTTTTTGAATAATAAACATTATTTTATGTAGCATAGTTCATAATAGCTCACATTTAGAAACAAATGTTCATCAGCTGAAAATTAGTAAATAAAATATGATGTATTCAAATAGTGAAAAATGAAATATTATTTAGTCATAGAAAAATGGAGTGTCAATATATGCTACAACATGAATTAACCTTGCAAACATGCTTAGTGAAAGAAGCCAGACACAAAAGAAATCTTATGGAAATTCCAGATTAAGAGAATAGGCAAACATGCAGTAACAAAGGGTTCATTGGTGATTGCTTTGGACTGGAAAATTTGGGGGACAAATGGGAATGACTGCTAATGGGTAAGGGGTTTCTTTTGATGTGATTTGGAGATTGACTATAGTAATAGTTGCACAACTCTATTCATAAACATTTTTTTTAAAAAATAGTCAAGCACTTTATTTTTTGTTTTTGGGGGGTGGGAAATTTTGGTGGTGGGTTTGTTTTGAAGTGTCATGGATGGAACCCAGAGCCTTGTGAGTGCTAGACATATTTTCTACCGTTGAGCTATATTCCCAGCCCTCATTGTACACTTTAAATAGGTAAATTGCATGGGATTGTAAATTGTTTTTATTTTATAGATAAAACTATTATTAAAAAATCTACCAACAAAAGAATACAGATAAATAATAAATATGCAAAATATAATTGCATAGAAATGTTTAAATTGTATTCTTAAAAGGAATATCAAAGGTAAACTGAAAGGTCATTTAACAGTGTAAAGATTGTATACATTGCTCCAAGATCAAACCATTGAGCTTAAAATCTAGGTCCTACTGCTTGCTAGAGGTATGCAGTTCCTCAGATTTGCTGCATAATAATATTATCTGTTCATTGTGTTGTCCTGATGACTAAATGAGATAAAAATGTAAACTTGGCAGTTCTCAGCACATACTTCTTGCTCAGTATGTTAGGCCATTTTAGGCAACACCTTAATGTAAAAGAAGTGAACAGATCAGTTGGTTTCCCTGCCAGTTTCTTATTAAACTTTTTTTATGCCTTTATTTTATTTACTAGTATTTATGTGGTGCTGAGGATTGAACCTAGTGCCTCACACATGCAAGGCAAATGCTCTACCAATTGAGCCCCAGCTCCTTATTAAACTTTTTAAAGCTCTTAAAAAAAAGTATTCAGATGCTTATTTAAAAACTATAAAAAGGGCCTGGGGCTGGGGCTTAGCGGTAGCACACTGCCTGGCATGTGTGAGGCACTGGGTTTGATTCTCAGCACTGCATATAGATAAACAAAATAAAGATCCTTTGACAACTGAAAAATATCTTTAAAAAAATGAAAATTGCTGCTGTGCACTAGAATCTTTGTATGCTAGCCCAAGATATGTGATTGAATTTTAAGATTTGACCAGTTGGAAACCAATAGATAGTTCTGCTATGACTTCATTATAGAATATAGCTGTAACTTAAGAACTTGAAGGTGTGGACCAGATGAGAGATAATGATCCAGGAAGATAGAAATAAATAGTGACAGGAAAGGAAGAATCAAGAGCCCCTGGAGCCCCTGG
The DNA here is from genome assembly GCF_048772815.1 of Callospermophilus lateralis. NCBI lineage: Eukaryota > Metazoa > Chordata > Mammalia > Rodentia > Sciuridae > Callospermophilus > Callospermophilus lateralis. The sequence continues at coordinate 32,325,580 of NC_135313.1, read as the reverse complement.
ACTAGAAGCCCCTAGGATAGGAATGCCTTTTTTCAGATTTATTTTTTTAAATTAATCATTCTAAACATCAATTTTCATCTCTCTTTGGATTTAGTAGGGATTCCAGTTCATTTATCTCTCATGAATTTCTGTTGAATTACTTAACAGATCTTTTTCCTGCTTGTTTATGAAGGCTTTTTTTTTTTTTTTTGCACTAGGGATTGAACCCAAGGGTGTTTTACCACTGAGCTACATCCTCAGCCCTTTTTCTTTTTTATTTTGACTCACAGTCTCTCTAAGTTTCTGAGACTGGCCTTGATCTTGTGATCCTCCTGCCTAAGCCTCTGGCATTTCTGGGATTATAGACCTGCATCACCATGCCTAGCTCAAGGCAGATTTTTATCCTTCAAATTTTACCTGTTTCTCTCCCCTACCCAGCTGGTGCTTCAATAGATATTCTTCCTGTCTTTCCTGACTCAAGTGTGTGTTGTACTATAGTTATTATTCCCATACTTGGAAACAATGCAACAGACATTTAAGTTACAATGTAGATTGACCTTAGCAGAGTTAGTGTTGACCAATTCTTAATTTTTATACAGAATATAAAGTATATAGAAATGTGGAGAGTGTAAATGGTTGTCTTCCTAATTAGAAACTTTGTAATTGACTGGAATCTACTGACGCCTTCCCCCGCCCCCCCACCCATACAAGGGATTGAAACAAGGACACTTAACCACTGAGCCACATCCCCAGCCCTTTTTAAAAAATATTTTGTTTAGAGAGAGGGTCTTGCTAAGTTGCTTAGGGCTCACTAAATAGCTGAAGCTGTCTTTGAATTTGTGATCCTCCTGCCTCAGACTCGTAAGCTACTGAGATTATAAGTAAGTGCCACTGCGCCTGGCTGATGGTTTTGTTTTAAGGAGAAAATCATAAACTAGGAAAATGAGGTACTTGTTCTTGAGGCTTTCAAAGTACAGATCTGTTGAGAGATTTTTTACCTTAGCACAGTGAACAACTTTTATAATTTCTGGAGCTGTTCAAAGATGAGCCCTTAGTTAATCTGATAACCCACGAATATTTGAATATAAATTTATATTTAATTTTTTAAAATTTAGGAAGCTTTTTAAAATTTTTATTGATGCATCATAGTTGTACATAATGGTGGGATTTGTTATTACATATTTGTATATGTACACAATAAAACTGATGTATATTTAGAAACACAAATTTTAGTCAAGAGTTGTGGTACATGCTTGTAATCCCAATGATTTGAGAGGCTGAGATAGGAGGATTGCAAGTTTAAGGCCAGTGTCAATTACTTTGAAAGTCCCTAAGCAATTTAGCAAAATAGTGTTTCAAAATAAAAATGGGACTGGGGCACACATCTATAATTCCAGCGGCTCGGGAGGCTGAAGCAGGAGGATCACGAGTTCAAAGCCAGCCTCAGCAATGGCAAGGCACTGAACAACTCAGTGAAAGCTTGTCTCTAAATAAAATACAAAAAAAGGGCTGGGGATGTGGCTCAGTGGTAGAGTGCCTCTGGGTTCAATCCCTGGTACAAAAAAAAAAAAAAAAAAAAAAAAAAAATGCAGGGGCTAGGGATGTAGCTCCTCTGGTTCAATTCCCAGTACAAAAAAAATATAAAATTTTGCTACTAAATCCCTTAAGGGGCCCTTAAAATGAAAAGTAAAATTTTAAGTATAATCATTTTTGTATTTTTAGATAGTTTAGAATGTAGTTTATCTAAGAATTGGAATTAAAGGAATATTACCTTCTATTTCTTGAAATAGCAATAATATGTTTAATGTAGAAAATCTTTTCCAGACCTCTAACTGGATTAGTTTTAATTTAATTATATAACTATTGCTAATTAATAAGTTATAGTTAAACCTTTGTTTTACTTAACCTAAAATGGTGTGTTGGCTTTACAGAAACTGCTTGCTCATGCCTTCCTTCCTGCCTTCCACACTCCCTCTTTTTCCTTCCTTTCTTTCCTTTGCTTTAAACAAATTAAATGATTGACAAGTAGTTGTTGATACATATATTTTAGAAAAACTTTAGAATGTGTGGAGTGTGATTTCTTTTGCTACCTTGAATTGCAGTAGAAAATATCAGCAAACTAACCAGATGTGTGAAATACTGGTTACTACACTGGCAGGTTCCTGTGTATGTGTATTCTCAGTGTGATAATCAGAAAGTCCTTAAGCTTTCTGCACTAAATAGGCTTATTAATACATCTCTTCTTTGTCTGTTTCTGTGATTTAACAGTTATAAAATAAATACATACCTATACCGCCTGATGCAAGATCTTATTTTTGTCTTGATAATAAGAAGAGGAATTTGGGGCTGGGAATGTGGCTCAAGCGGTAGCGCGCTCGCCTGGCATGCTTGTGGCCCGGGTTCAATCCTCAGCACCACATACAAACAAAGATGTTGTGTCTGCCGAAAACTAAAAAATAAATATTAAAACTCTCTCTCTCTCTCTCTCTCAAAAAAAAAAAAAAAAAGAAGAGGAATTTAAGTTTAGAACGGAGTACCATCAATCACTAATAACTCCTGAGCTCTTTTTCAGTCTGCTTCCTGCTCTTCTGGCACAGGAAGAGCCCAGGCACAGATGAGATGACGGCATGACAGAATCATTGTAAGATACTTTCCACTCCTAACTAGTGAGGTATAGGTTTCTTTTTCCCTACCACTTCGTTATTTCTTTTCCATTTTCTAATACTACTAATTTGAGAAAGGTTTACTCCCTTCCTTGACCCACCAAGAACCAAAATAGAGTGTTAGCATCACTGTCCCAGTGCCTTATCCCTGAAGAAAGTACATATATTCAATTGGGAATGCTTAGAGCCTTTGTTAGACTATACGTCAGAATTTTATTTCCATTGGAAAGGAAACAAGATGATGAGAAAAGATGAAAAAGTTTTCCTACCATGTGTCAATGACTGTCCTTAGGGATATGAAAGACTGATGGGGAATAAACAATCTCAGTGACTCTTGTATATAATTCACTGAAGTTAAAAATAGGAGAGTAAGGACCTGGCAGTAAGGAAGCAGGAGGAGAGTAGAGAGTGCCGATAATTAGGAGAAGAGTAGTGTAGAAGGGTAGCATTTGCTACTTGCCTTTCTCTTTTTGTCTCATCTTGTTATATCACCAGTTCTGTCATGGGATAAACAAGTACTGATAGGGCTTATGGGAAGTGAGGAAGTTATTGGCTATGAGCCTTAAAATGGAAAGAGTGAAAAAACAGGAACTCTAAAAGATAGGTAGCTAAGACTGGTTGACATTCACTTGTGCTCATCTGTAAGGACTATATCTGACAGTTGAAATGTACCTAAGTCATTTGTAAGCTGCTTTTTGAAAAAAAAAAATTTGCCACTTTTTATTATGTCCTTCAGCAAATAACTATAGGCAGATTCCTAAAGATACAATATTAAGGCAGACAAGTTATGATAGTATAATCCTGTCAACTTTTTCCTTTATTTTTTCAATTAAGGTAAAATTGACAATTTTTGGTTGGTACAGTTCTGAGAAATTTTTTTGAATAAAGTACTGGGGATTGAACTCAAGGATATTTTACCACTGAGCTATAGCCTCAGTCCTCTTTATTTTTTTAAGTTTTGAAACAAGAGTCTCACTAAATTATTGAGGCTGACCCTAAACTTGGCGATCCTCTTGGCTCAGCCTCCCAAGTTCCTGGGATTACAGACATGTACCACAGTGCCCTGCTCGGTTCTGTGAATTTTAATGTGTGTGGACTATACTACCACCACCAATCAATCAAGCAAAAACATTCCCTCAAGTTGCCCCTCTGTAGTCACACTTCTTTCATCCCTAACCTCTACTGATCTGCCCATCACTCTAGTCTAGCCATTTTGAAAATGTCACATAAATGGAATCATGCATAATGTAATCTTTTAAGACCATCTTTTTATACCCAGCAGTAGTGAACTTGGTTTATCTGAGTTGTTTCTGTTACCTAGTAGTATTCCATCACGTGGATGTACCATAGATTGCCAAAGTTGAAACCTTGTGTTGAAGAACATCTCTTTGTGATTCTAATTTGTGTTACCCTAGTGAATATTTTTTTTCATTTTCCCCCCATCTGTATATTCTGTTTGGTGAAGTGTCTGTTCAAATCTTTCGCCCATTTTTAAATTCATGTACCTGTTTTCTTATCACTAAGTTTATATAGTCTGGATAAAAGTCTTTTGCTGGGTGAATTGCATATATTTTCTCCCAGTCTCACTTGTCTATCCATTTTCTTAGTATCTTTTATGAGTTAAATTGTGGGGTGTGGTGTGTGTGTGTGTGTGTGTGTGTGTGTGCGCGCGTGCATGTGTGTATGCATGCAAACTACTTTGGGTGTTGCTCAGTATATCACTGTTTTTGCTCATGGGAATTACTTTTGGTGTCATGTCTTAAGATAATTTTTTTTTAAGGATAACTTTCAGACTTGAATCAGAACAAACTACTTATCACAGTACTGATTTTCCTTTTTTCTTGCTTATAACTTGTCGGTGGAAATGAGATCATCTTTAAAAGAAATGGGAAATTTGTCAAGAAAAAAAATAAATATTTACACTACCTTGGAAAATGTTTTTATTAATTATCTAAGGTTAGTAAAGATTCATTAGATAATTTATGATTATCACAGGATAGGAAAGTACCCTTAAGAGAATTTGGCAAATTTAAGAAGGTAAAAGTGAAAAATAACAGATAGTTTCATAGAATATAGCTGACTGTTTTCAGTATTTGTGGTTATCTATAGTTTGATAGAACCTTAAGTTCAGCCCCAATTCTATGACTCCGTGTTACCTTCTCAGAGCCTAATTTTTAAAAAATGTTTAGATGTGGATGGTAGTAGAAGCATTTTACAGAGCTTTTATAAAAGCAAATAATGTGTATAAAATGCTTGGAACAGTGCCTGGCACATATTAAGTGTTTAATAAATGTTACTTGTTTTAAAATGTAAATATCATTCTTTATAAAACCATTTTCCTTGTTAACATTAAAGTTAGCATTTAGGTAATATTGTTGAGTTTTTTAAAACAATGTTGTTGGGGTTTTTTGTGGGTAGGCTACCGGGGATTGAACTCAGGGGCACTTAACCACTGAGCCTCATCTCCAGGTAACCCCATTTCTTTTTTTTTTTTTTAAATTTTGAGACTGAGGCTGTCCTTGAACTTGTGATCCTCTTGCCTCAGTCTTCCAAACCACTGGGATTTCAGGTGTGCCCCACCCACCAATAGTTGATAATGAATTTTAAATTAAGTATTTAATTTTGATTATGATCAATACTCTAGAATAAATATTACTTCTGTTATGTTACTTTCTTTTATTTATATGTACATTTAAATACACATATGTGTATGTATGTAGTTTTAAATTCTAGAATGTAGTGAGCCCTTTGTATCACTATTGTATACAGCTCATTTTATAGCTCACAGAGCAAAAATCAATATGTACCTTTAGTGGTTGATACCATTCATATCAGGAAAGAAGTATAAAAGATCAACTATACTAAATCTAAAATAATTGGTTTTGGTACCTGTTATAAATAGACACAATAACTTTATTTTCTTTATTTTTATGTGGTGCTGAGAGTTGAACCCAGTGCCTCACATGTGCTAGGCAAGCACCCTATCACTGAGCTACAACTCAGCCTCTGTTCTCTACTGTTAATTGATTTATAGGTATGGAACATTTTGTTACCTTGCCAGTGGCTTTTTATAGCTTGTTCATGTTGGGAAAATTTCACATGGATGTCATATTGCTTAAAGGCTAGACATTTTAATAGCCTTGTAGATTATTTGATTATACCTGCTTTAAAATTTTCCTAGATTAAAAAATTATATGATTATCTAGATTTATGCTAAATAATTTTCTGGAAAATTTAACACCCATTTATGTTAAAAGTTCTCAAAGGAGCTGGGAGGCTGTTGCTTAGTGTGGAGCATTTGCCTAGCATGCATGAAGCCCTGGGTTCAATCCTCAGTGCCATCAGTAAAAAGAAGAATTCTCAAGAACATAAAAATTAAGGAATACTTTCTTGATATATACACAAACAATATTTAATGGGTAACATTAGAAACATACCTACTAAAATTAGGAATGAGGTAAGGATTCTGTCTTCACTTTTGTTCATATTGTATTAGTGACATGGTGTTAGCTAATGTAGTGTGAGTCACCATTTGTGATACAGAGTAGGCAACTGACTGATAATTGTTTAAAAATTTCACCATTACTTATGCCTAACAATGTATAAATTAAAGGAATTTTTAATCTATGAAGCTTAGCAAAAGTTAAGAAAAAATAAGCCTAGTGTTTATAGTTTGGTAAAAAATGCATTTTCATACAATGCAGATAGAAGTGTAAGGAATAAAAATATTTTTCTGTTCTGCTTACGTTATGGATCAAAGTCCTGAAAATCTCTCTTGTTTTTTATACCAAATGTTCCTCTACCAACATATAGCTTGTTTCCAGTATTTGTGGGGATAATCTTTTTCTGTATGAAATATGTATATGGTCTGTTGTACATGTTTTGATTTTTGATTAAATAAACATTAGGAAATAAAGGAAGAGTGTTCTTTAACTCTATGTTTTGGCAAAGCATCCGGGTATGTAAGGCTCAATTCCAATAGGAGGAATAGTAAATGTTAAGAAATTAGGTGTGTGTTTTTCCTCCAATCCATAGTATTTTTATTTTGGTTTGAGGAAAGAGACAAAACAAAAGAAATGTAAGAACTACATTGAGTGTTAGCTTTGTAATTTTCTGTTGGTAAGTTTGCAAAATAATTCTATCATTCATCTTCTAAAAGTCTTATAAGTGGTCTTACCTTGCAGATTACTCTGTGTACTTGAAATTTGTAGTTTAACTAACTCCAGGTTATATTACAAATTTAAAGTTTTATAAATTGGAGTGTGGGTTAAAGTTTATTTTCCACCGGTACTTGACCTGTGACACTGATTGTGATTTAGCCACTGGCCAATATGGATGTAGAGTTGTCACCACTTAAGAAAGCTGAAGGGGATATAATCAGGACACATAATCAGAATAAAATAGGCCAAGATAATAGATCTATGGATATGGCTAGCCTCAAAACATCATTTTGGAAATTATTTACAGTGAATCAAAGATCTGCACGGTAGAATATGGCTCAAAGACAGAGGAGTTGAACCTTCTTTTTTCCCCCTGGTACCAAGGAGTGAACCGAGGGATGCTTAACCATTGGGCTACATCACTAGCCCTTTTCTTAATATTTTATTTTAAGACAGTATCTTGCTAAGTTGCTTAGAGTCTCACTAAGTTGCTGAGGCTGACTTTGAACTTGCGATCCACCTACCTCAGCCTCCCAAGCTGCTGGGATTATAGGTGTGTGCCACCACACCTAGCAAACATATTTTTAATTTTATAAATTTTCTTGAAAAACAGAACATGTGAACTTTTCCATGTTCTTTCCTTTGTAGTGGATGCTGAGATTGGAAGAGGGAAGTGAAAAAGGAGATGGAAGTAAAAAGGAATAAATATGAGAAGCTTAAGAGTATAATGAGGGGAAAAAAAGGGAAAGATGAGTTAGACAACATATGTAGAAGTCAATAAATGAGACTTGGAAAAAATGTGAAAAGACAACATTATTTAAGAAAAAAAAATATGTAATAGGGAGAATAAAAAGTTAAAATTGGAGCTGCTTTTTACTGAGCATCCATCCCATTACAGGCCAGGCACAGTGCTAGGTGTCCCCTCATTTCATCCTCAAAACTATGAGGTAGGCTGGTAGAACATTTTTCTAGCATGTGCAATGCCCTGGATTTGAACCTGAGCACCACAGAATAAAAACAAATCACAAGGTTGGTTGCTGTGTCCCACCTTGCAGATGAGGGCCCAATATTAACCCAGGACCAAGAGGTGTGCTTCAGAGGACAGTTTCCCTGTGGCCTACTTTTTTTTTTTTTTTTTTTTTTTAATAGTACTGGCGATTGAACCCAGATCCTTGTGCTTGCCAGGCAAATGCTCTACCACAGTTACATCCCCTGTACTCCTTGACTTTTTTCTCACAAATTTTCTGTGAGTTACAAGTATTCTTATTGTGTTATTCTGTTGTTGTTATCATTATTAATTTTAAAGGTGAATGAGAGTAAAACTTGAGAAAAATAGACTCAGTGCTAAGTTCTGAATCAGATAACAAAGTTGTCCATTGAATGAAACTAGTGATAATTTACTAGAGGCCCTGTTAATCTTTGTCTCCTTTAGCTTCCCTGAAAGAGATTTTTCAAAGAAACTTTCCTAATTGAAGGATGGATTAGTTCCCTTTCTTTAGGAGATAGCAGGACAGTGTGTAAGATGATCTTCTAACATACTGTTGCAAAACTTTGGCAGATAACTCCATAATGCTTGTTTCATATTTTATTTTGAGTATCTTATCAGTAAACCAAATAATATCCTATAATTATGTAATTATGTTTCTTTTGAGAAGTAATGCTGTGATAATGAAAACATTTTAAAACAATTTAAAAAATTAGATACAGGCTTTGGAAAAGAAGAAAAATGCATTGCATCATCTTTTGAACAAAACACATTAAAAATCATCCCAAAAAAGCTACAAATGATTAAATTTCATAGGAAAGTTATTTTCAGTTTTACAGTCTTGCTGCTATACTTTGGAAGTTGTTGATTTTCCAATCAAAATTTTTTTTCTTTTATAATAACTACTTTTTATTTCTTTCCTGAAATATAGATCATCATGGTACTTAAAATTATCTGAACTGAAATCTGAACTCTGTTACAGTCATGAAAGAATTTCTGAGATTGACATTCTTGTAATATTTTCCTTTATCCAGTTCCCTTTCCAGTTTATCATGGATGTGAATAAATTTCTAAAATTCTACCTTGATTGTCTTGGATTTTGGCATAAATTACGTTTCATGTGTAACCAAGGAGCAGGTCTGGTAACTCACTTTTTGTTAGGCCTGTAACTTTGATTTGTTTTTTAATTATGTTAACAGGAAGTATATTCAATCTAGAGAATTAAAAGGTAATGTTAAACTTAACTCTTTTCTTCTCTAACTCATTTTCTTAAGGCTCCTGTTCCAAAGAGTGCCCTTATTCCAGTAATTCCTATCACCAAATCAACAGGTTCCCGGTTCCGGAATAGTGTAGAAGGATTGAATCAGGAGATTGAAATAATAATTAAAGAGACCGGGGAAAAGGAAGAGCAACTTATAGTAAGTAATCTTGTATCTTTTTTTTTTTTTTTTTTTTAAGAGAGAGTGAGAGAGGGGGAGAGAGAGAGAGAATTTTAATATTTATTTTTTAGTATTCGGCGGACACAACATCTCTGTTTGTATGTGGTGCTGAGGATCGAACCCGGGCCGCACGCATGGCAGGCGAGCGTGCTACCACTTGAGCCACATCCCCAGCCCCAGTAATCTTGTATCTTAGTCACCCTTTCACATGAACTCTTCTAGTTATTAAAAAATTCACAATTTTGTTTTTCATATTTACTTAGGTTTCTTGCTTTTCATTCAAAGAAATTGAAAAATTATTATATATGAAAAACTCTGACCTTAACAAGCATTTGGAAATTTTTCATTTCTTTGCATCTTATAGAGGCAACTGATCTGATTTAAATTAGGATCCTTAAACAGAAACTGCTTTTTATTCATCTGTATTTAAAAATCACAAGAGAAGCAATGTATTTATCATTAAATAAAGATTTAGCTTACTAGTTTAGAAGGAAGGTTATAGGACAGTGAATACTGTATAAGCATGAAAATACCAGTTCCTTGTCAGTTGCTGTTTGTTTTTGGTTGACATACTTGGGTTTACCTTCATGAAACACCAGTAGAAATTAGCTTACCCTTTTTTACTAGAATTCACAGAAAAGGGGTTCATGTATAAAACACGATGTGAAAATTTACTATTTAGACTTTAAATACTTATCTAAGCCTCTATTATTCAGTGAGGGAATTATTAGGGAGCCCAAAGTAATAGGTTTTTGACGTTTAAGATCCTCTTGAGAAAAAAACTATTAGTTTAGCTTCTTAGAGAAAACACAACTCACCACAAACTCTCTTCCATTCTGTGTGAGCGGTTACACTTTCCCTGATGTAATAAAAGTAAATTAATCAAAGGTATACAGGGAATTGGTTTTCCTGCTAAGTGAGCCACACAAACTTTCTTCTGAGTGTTTCCTTGATTTCAATTCCCTATAATTAGCACTGCTTTGATTAACCTTTCCCTCAATGAGGAGGATTTGAAAAACAAGCCAGGTGTGGTGGTGTACATCTAGTGGCTGGTAAGGCAGAGGCAGGAGGATCTCAAGTTCAAAGGCAGCCCCTGCAACTTAGTGAGAACCTGTATCAAATTTTTAAAAGAACATATAAAAAGGCCTGGGGATGGGAATGTAGCTCAGTGGTTAAATGCCTCTGGACTCAATCCCTGGTATCCAAAAACCCCCAGAAAAACTCTTTACATGATGTGTTCAGGAGGAGAAAGGAGGTCAAAGGGCCTATCATCATCACTAGTTCACACTATGGATAACCTTTTCCTCTTTTTTAGGGAACCAGATGTTACAGCTGGATTTCTCCTCTTTTTACTATGATTATTCTTTATAATTTTAAAATAATATTAAGGGAGTTTGGGATGTAGCTCAGTGGTAGAGGGCTCACTAGCATATGTGAAGCCTTGGGTTCATTCTCCAAAATAAACACATACATACAGGCATCTATCCATCTGTCCATTCCAAGGGTTAGGGGTATAGCTCAGTGGTGGAGCTGTTGCCTGGCATGTGCAAGGCCCTGGGTTTGATCCCCAGTACCACAAAAAATAATAACATTTAGTACTAGGTAGATAATTCAGTGCAATTTATATATACACCAAGCATTGTCTTCCTGCTGTGTGCCAGAATCTGGGAAGATAATTTTTTCACCCAGAATGATCAGTAGGTGGAGTCTGATTAGTCTTGATTTCACTAATGAGCAGCACAGAGATACAATAATAGGAGAGAATTTGATTTGTGAATTTCTGGCACTACAGGAAAGGTTGACCTTTGGTACATAGCTGATGAATTTCAAAATCATTGGTAAATATATGTATATTTTTAAATTTTTATAATAGCCACAAGATATTCCAGATGGACATCGTGCACCTCCCCCCCTGGCACAGAGAAGTAGCAGCACACGTAGCATCGACACACAGACCCCTGGTGGGGCAGACAGGGGAAGCAACAACAGCAGCCGTTCTCAGTCTGTGTCCCCCACCTCATTCCTTACTATCTCTAACGAAGGCAGCGAGGAGAGTCCTTGTTCAGCTGATGACCTGCTTGTCGATCCCAGAGATAAAGGTATAATACTGGTAGAATTTGTCACTGGATGATGGCTGCATATCTGTCACCTATGCAGGCTTTCACTCTGTTCATTTTCTGTCAGAACATACACACTGGATGCTGCCCAGAGTAATGGTGGGGTCAAAGCACAGGTTTAAAACCATGAGTTTGCTGTGGTGCTTAGGTGATGGTCTAGTTGACTGGGTTTATGGGTTTTTATTTATACTTTTTAATTTTTTTTTGCACTTGTTAATTACAACTTCCTTGTTACTGAGTAAATGAACATTTGTTCTATAGAGCATTTTGTTCTCTGTCACCTTATTCTTCATGATGTTATTACCTTGATACTTGTTAAGTAAATATGAAGCCTTCAAGTTAGTGATTTTTAGGATCTGTATTTTTGATATTTCTAATAAATATTACAGTGATTTTTTAACAAAAGAAAGATGAGTGTTTAAAGGAAATCTGAAGTGAAAAGTTGGAGGATACTTTATACCATAAAAATAACATGGAGACAGAAACAGTTTGAATATTAAGTACAAATGTCCTACCTTCTTCTAAAACAGATATGATAATTTTATCTATCTCTATCAGGGCAATATTTTGTTAACCCAATTCTAGTTACTATATGCACTTGAAAGCAATAATATGACATTTATTTGTAAATTCTGTTGTTCAGTTCAGTAGTTACTTATTTAGAACTCTCTACATTACCAGTATGTTGAATGTCCTAAAATGCCTCATTGTTATGACTAGACTAGTCATTACTACTAATTGCCTAAATCATTGAAAATACAGCAAGTACAGAAGTTGGAAGATTTGCTAAAGTCACTTCAAACTCTGGAATATTATTTGAAACTTTTTTTGTTATCTTCTAGGTCAAATAGAACATGGCTATTAAAATGTGTCCCTTGGTTTTTTATGCTTTCTGCTTTTGCATGTAGGAATTCCATAAATTATGTGTTCTGATTTGTTTGGAATTTTAGGAGATTAATGAACGGTTGGCTTTTTTGAATTTCTTTTATAAGAAAAAAGGGTCACAGTGCTACTGCCAGCAAGGAATTTGTAGTTAACTAACACAGATTAAAAATTTAGGACCATTATGTAACATATCAGGAATTCTAAGTTTTAATATAATATAAGCTGAGGACAATAGCATTGAACAGGAATATCAGAATAATGAATATCAGAGTAATTTGAGAAAATTTCAAAATATTTGTGGCAGACTTTGAAGGAAATTTTGGAAAAATGAATAGATTTGCCCTTTTAGGTGAGGGGAAGCTTATAGCAAAGGAAGTGTTTGGTATATATTGGCTCTGACTACCTGGAGCAAAGACTGTGACAAGAGGAGCAGAGAGATCAAGTTGAAAGACTGAGGGCAGGCCAAGAGTTGTTGATGGTAAGCAACCATTGAAGAACCATTCCAGATACTCGTGCTGGGAAAAGATGGAAGTAGTGTTTGAGTGTATTTCTGTGAATAGAACAGGAATAAGGCAGCCAGCTAGATTAGTGTTCAATACCAAGGATTAAGTGATTCAGGCCTAGGCTATAATTATAAATGGAAAAGAAGTAAAAATGCTGTATTTGTTTATGTATTTATTTAATAAACATTAATTACACATCCCTTTTAATAGGGGTTGTGTTAGATATTGGGGTGACATTGATGAATAAAGCACTGTTCCTGCCCTCAAATAGTACATGTGTAGGGGAAGCCAAGAATAATTAAGTATAGCATGATAATATATTTTTGTTGTATTTCTTAGTAATTCAGTGTGTCATTTCTTGCAGAGAATGGGAACAACTCTCCTTTGCCCAAATACGCAACCTCACCAAAACCTAACAATAGTTACATGTTCAAAAGGGAACCTCCTGAGGGTTGTGAAAGGGTCAAAGTCTTTGAAGAATGCTCGTAAGTATCCCCTTAAAAAATTTTTATTATGAGAATGTTCAAGTAAGTTGAAAGAACAGTGTAGTGATCACCCCCATATCTTCCACCCAGATTATGTGATTAACATTTTACAATCTTTACTAAAAGAAACCACAGTACTCTAACTTAACCTCAATACTATTGTCATACTGAAGAAAATTAACAGTAGTGCTTAATACCTCTAACATCCAGTTATTATTCAGATCTCCTCAGTTGTCCCCAGAATATTTTCTGTGGTTGTCATTTTTGCACTTGTATCCAGTCAAGTTCACGCGTTGAATTTAGCCACATGTTTAGTCAAGAGAGACCATGGAGATTTCACCTAGTGCAAGTCCCTTATTTCTAGGATTAAGTCCACTTCAGTTTTTGCTCACTTTTGGTCTCTAGTTCTGTAAACACTATAAACAATTTTTAAATACTTTGCCAATATAGGAAATAATTCTTTTACTTTATAGAATTAATTATGTTACTATGATGAAGATGAGTTAAGAGGCAGGGTTTTTTTAGTTTTTGTTTTTTGGAGATGTGGAAATAAACTCGGCGTCTCATGCATATTAAGTACATACTAAATCTGTACATAGCAATACACTACTGAGCAAACTCCCAGCCCCAGAAACAGAATTTTTATCTGTAGCATCTAATACCCTTCATATTTTATCTTAAATATTTGTGTTGACTGGTACTCCAGTTAAGTACTTCCATCTTAAACCCATATTTCACCCAGAAAGATACAGCCTTGTGTTTTCAATAACTGAGGCTTCTTGCTTTCCAAGTAATAGTGATGGGTGTGTGAGATAAGCACATTAGAGATGAACATTGTTTGGGATAAGATGACAGTTCTTACCCCTTACTCTCCAACTCACTGTGGCTAAGAGCTACCATTTTTGCTTTTTCTTACTATGAAAACTAAAAGTACAATATGGAGGTAGTCCTCCAGTTCACCCAGGTTGAATTTTTTCTCTCATCAACATCTTGGGCATCCTTTTGTTTCTCTTATGTACTGTTATGTCGGTGCTTCTTTTAACACAAATTCTGAATAATCTCGTCACACAAAGAGCACTGTCTTTGAATCCCATCAGCTCCTCTACCAGGAAACACCAGCTGTCAGTCTCTTATCTGCTTCTGTGACAGTAATTGAAAAATCTTGTGTTAGCAACTGCTTATTTTAGTCCCCCCACCCCCGCACTATGTCAGTCTATAAGTTTTAACTGATGCCAGCAGAGTTTAAGTATTTTTGCAGATTTACTCTGTGCATCCCTGCATCACAATCTCCTGGGGAATTTGTTGAAATGGCAGATTCACAGGCCTCAACACAGGCCTAATAAATCAGCAAATATGACAGTAAAGCCTGAGTTCTGCATATTTAAGCATCTCAGATGACTTTATGCTCAATTTGAAAATGGTGGCTTAGACCTTTTCATGAGAGTTCTTAGGAAGTGGGATTGTTCTAGGACTAGGAGGTGTAGCTCAGTGATAGAACATTTGCCTAGCCAAGAAGGAGGGAGGAAGAGAGGGAGGGAGGAAGGAAGGAAGGAAGGAAATGACTTTGAGTATTTGTTATATAGATTAGTGTCATATGTTATCTGCCTTAACACTATTACATGAGGGCTTATTGAACTATTTGTATCTCTACCATACTTTTTATCTCATGGGAGAGGGAAAAAAACAGAAGTGTGTTTGTGTGGATGGATACACAGATAAAATAAAACAAGGTAAACCCTAAGACATTACATGTTTTATGGCATATGGATCTATTATTAGAAGGCAAACCTACCCTTTTTTTCCAATATAATGTTTACTATTTTACTGGTAGAGATGAACATAAAGATAAAGAATGTGTAGCACACAAAAAACTATTAATATTTTAATTATGCTCCAAAGACTAATTAGTAGTAGTAACCTAAGGGCAGATTTTTTAGAGGTGATTTTAACCTTCTATCAATAAAACAAGTTACTCAAGAGTTTAAAAACATTAGTCTCTTCTTGTCATAGCTATGTCAAAATTAGAACAAAACCCAGTGGACTCACAAACATTAAACTAAGGTAGTAGATTATTGCTTCTAATTTAAAAGTTTAGCTTGTTTAATGATTGTTTCAAGAATACTCTTTTCTGAAAGTCTTACTTTTGATTTAAAGTAGTAACTCTGACCTGAACTGCAGTTTGGGATTGGGAAGAGGTTATCTCTGGTTTCTAGAAATCTGTTTACTTGAAAGAAAATAGGTAGTTAGATTTGGGCACAAAAAGGCAAGACCACATTTTGTTCTGTCTCTACATACTCTTTTTGATAACTGCACATATGAGAGCCTTGCCAAATGTACTCAGTAAGTTCTTTTTAATGAAGTTAAATATTCTCTTGCTTGATCCCAGCTGAATCCTTGACCTCAGACTCATAGATAATTATGGGCTCTTTGCAGTATAGAGGTATCTTTTAGTTTTATCTGTGTTGGAATAACTGCTTAAGGAAAAATAAAACTTTAAAACCAGCTCTGATTTTCTCTTTTAAATTTACTGTGTCTTCAGCTTTTTTATTAGGAACTAAGTGATGAGTGAGTTGGGGATTAAAATCAAGAGCAACACTGAACTTCACCATCCTTCAGCCAATTCCCCCAAATTCCTTGCCCCTGCCCTTTGTGCTCCCAGTTCCTTTCTTAACTAAATAAAGAACTTAATCCCAAAATCCTTGGTACAGACTGCAGGTTCTCTTTCCATGGCTTCTCCCCTTTTCTCTGTCCCCACCCTCTCCCTCAGTCTATGGGAAGGGCAGCACATCAGTCTGGATGCTTAAGAGAGCCCAGAGTAGTGTCAAACAAGAACTTTCAGGAAAGGCGACTGGGGAGTGCAACATGATAAAATGAGTGCTCCAGGAACCTGGGCTACCAAAATGGGGCCTGGAGCCAGAGAAAGTATATCCCCTTTGCTGGCTGTTTTGTTAGAGTTATGTGTGCTTATGGGGTCTCCATGAGTCAAGGCGTACACCTTTCTCTTTCCCTTCCAGTTTATGGCTTGAAAACACAGATGAGTCCTGTTTCAACCTAAGTGTTCATTTTTTCAGGTTATTCCATTCTTGATTTCACTTTAATTTTGTGTCACTTCCATGTTGTGTTAAAAAAAATTAATTTTTTAAGTATTTTTAATTTTTATGGAATACCATTAATACCAGAAATCTACTTTTCAATAATTTGGGATAATTTTCAAGATTATCTGGGGACAGCAAAGAATTTTGCTTCAGTGAAAACTTCGAAAACCAAGGACTATTATTTTGATTTTGCATTTACATTGTGTAAATGTAAATCATGGAAACCATCGTAGTCAACTCATTGAATTACTTGAGAGATTCTTTTAAGAGCACTTGAAGAGAAAACACATGCCTGTCAAAGTTTAATCCTTCAGTGGGGGAACTTAGTAGAAGGTAGATATTGTGTATCATTAATTTCCTTGTGTTCTCCTTTCAGAATAGTGCAGACTTTGGAAAAATCATGGTAATGGAACACATTTTTATCTTTAAATATCTGGCTTTTCTTTAGCTTTAGGAAATTATTCCTCTTGGTTATCTCAGGTCTTCCTTGACATGCAGTTGGCCGTCACCCTGAGCCCCCCACATGGTAATAGGGCTGTCAAGGAACTGAACATGAGTGATGAATGGTGCTCTTCTGGGATCTAATATACATATTTTGAATTATGCCTAAAAACACTTGGGTCCTTGACATTTGAAGCTTTTCACATAGCTTCAGTTTTGTGTTCCCTTTATGTATCTATGAGTTATCTGTTTTTAAAAAAAAATTAAAGAGGTTTTTTCCAGTGTTAAGTGACTTAATGTATTGGGTTGTCTGTTCTGTGTCTAGACCAAAACAGCTTCATGAAATTCCAGCCTTCTACTGTCCTGACAAAAACAAGGTGAATTTCATTCCTAAAAGCGGTTCTGCTTTCTGCCTCGTCAGCATCCTCAAGCCACTCCTTCCCACACCAGATCTTACCCTCAAGGGCTCTGGCCACAGCCTGACAGTCACCACTGGCATGACAACCACTCTGCTTCAGCCCATTGCTGTGGCCTCCCTGTCTACAAATGCAGAGCAAGACCGAGTCTCCCGAGGAACCAGTACGGTCTTGCCATCAGCCTCCCTTCTCCCACCCCCAGAACCAATCGAGGAAGCCGAAGGATAGGCCCCAATGCTTCATGGCCATGGTTCTGGAAAATGGAGAACCTCCTCAGATCGCTTGACTATGAATGGCAGCGTGGGCTCCCAGTTGGCTGTGACATGCTCCAGCTTTCCAGTGATAGTGAGGCTTCTGGAAGAGAGCAGCCCCTCTGACTGCTCCGCCCCACTCAAGAAGGCCAGCCCTCAGTGCTTAGCCTGCTTTTTCTTAAAGCACTGAATGAAATAAGAAAGGTCTCATTTGGAAGGACAATATCACATTGTTTTTGTTTTCAAATTAGACTTGTTTAAAAAAAACACATACACACACACAAAATCTGATCCCTGAAAACATGATTCCTGAAGGGAGACGTGAATGATGCTGCAAGAACCATCTTTTATATGAAAATGACTATTTTATAATGCCAATGTTACATTTCTGAAACGTAGTAAACAGGATGTTCAAAAGATTCTTTGGTGGCCTCTGTTTCTTGTTTCCCTTTCTAGATGTGTACTTTTCTCAGCTGTTTTCAGCTTTGGGACCAAAGGGATTGTTGACATTTTCCCAGCAGTCTTAATCTCATGACTATGTTCTTCTCCCAAATAAGAATTGATAATAAGTAAATGCATTGAGCAAGTATATATAAAAAGAGATACAAAGCAATATTCGTACATTATGTGATTTATGTTTTTTGATGTCTAAAGTTTGTGCTTTGGGTGAAATATTTGTAAAACTGCTGTTTTCTTCACTTACTGTACACATTTCACCATGTGGTCAGAAAATTTATAGTCTGAAGATAAATGCTTTAATATGTTCTCACCCATGTTGGAACTTGGTTTAAGAGTCGTGAGCTAAAAGGAAAACTACCCAGTGTTGATTGCTAAATAGGATTAAGGAGCTCTTTGGTTTTCTGTGAAGTGTGTATTGCGCTATTGCCCTCCTTTGCCACAGGTGTCATTCTGCCTTTAGTCATCACTGTATCATAGTCCCAAGAGACCCTAAAATGGCTGTGCATGGATTTCCTCCTTTGCTTTTGTGATGTTGTTGTCTTGTGGATTTGGTCAGGGTCAGTAGTTTGCCAGGAGTGTAATCCATTGAATAGTGATCCTTAGCCATAGAAACTTGAGACTGACTTTTTCTTTATGGTGGTTGGCACTGAGATTTATTATTGCCTACAGATTTTGCTGGTTTCCTCTCAAATACTCCACACAGTGGAGAAAATAGATTAGAGCTTTGGAGCATAAACAACACTCACCTTGAAAAATCCATACTGTTTTGGATTTGGGCTCATCCTTAGACAAACCTACTGCCAGTATCACAAGACAACAGTATTTCATTTCTGGGTACGTGGTAGTAAAATTAAGGAGCAGCTCTGTTTGAGAAATGAATTTCAGCAAAACAGTGTCAATTAAAAAACATCCTTTAAATATCTTCATTTACTATGTTATGATGCAATAAGTTACTGTTCCTATACAAATTATAGGCAGAAAAAATTTAAGTCCTATTTGCAAAGGGTTACTGTGTCAAAGGTTAATATGTCAGCTTGTCCAGACAAATTCCATCAAGGAAGACCTAGTGGTAGCAATAAATCTTCTGAAAGGACTTTTATTTGTCTACCTTTACACATCTAAGCAATTTAAAATATGCCCTATTAAGTTTAAAATGTATTTAGGTAAATCAGATAATTGCAAACATTTGAGATGAATCTGTAGGGTTTTAGTTGATAGGAGTGATGAATTTGGGTACTTTTTCCATCTAAAACTTAATTTACTAGGAACTCGTAAATTGTGACTTTTAAATCAGTAAAAGCTCAGTTATTGGGGGTCTTAAATTTTCTGGTTGGTTGGGTTTTTTTTTTTTTTTTTTTTGAGTACCTTGATTGTTTGCCTTCTTTCTTATGCCTTTTGACTTTGCTCTTTCACCAGTGAGTATCTGCTCTATTGGAAACTGAAATCAGGTGAGTTGATATGAATCAGGAAGGAGGTAGTTAAAAATAAGGTTTTGGTTTTTTTTTAAACCACCAGGTTTTGTTGTTGTTTGTTTGTTTTTACCTGAATATTGTTAAATATGTATTCTTTCCTCCACCTTACACTTCTTTCCTTTTCTATCTCCAAGGGTGTTTTACAACAGAATGTCACTTTGTTAACAGTATATCTTTTTTATATTTGTCAAATTCACATCTTTCTGTAGAGTATCAAATATCCTTAATCTGAAGTAATTAAAATCAGAGCAGAAAAGTTGTCAGATTTACTATTAACTGTCTTGTTAATAGAACTTGTAGTCTAATGTTTGGTTGTAAAGAAAATGTGAAATTTACAGGTAAATTAATTGTATGACAACCAGACACATTCCCTGGTTTGGGCATAATGCAGCTGAGAATTGGTGGGGAGAACTTCCAAGGTACAAAACAACTCTGCCAGTGCCAAAGGGCTAATTTTTAAGCATATAAGCTTTATCACATTCTTCAAAAATATATTAACCGTAGGTCCATCTGGCTGTTTTATTTAACCCTTAGTTACTAGGTGGTTCATTTCTTTAAAATGGGTCTTATCTCAAAGAATGCACAACATTTTATCCTAAAATTACAATTCATGATTATTGTATTGTTTAGAAAAACTGAACAGAAAGTAAATAGAATACCTTCAGTGGGTATATAATTTTTTTTCAAATTAAATTCACTTTCACTGCAGAAAAAGAAAACTGGGTGGCATGTGTCTTTCAGCAAAAGGAGCTATTATCTAGTTATTCACTTTGTAGGTCTTAATTATATTTTTACTCTTAATTTCTTTCTTGTGATGATAAAACATATATTTACTGTTTCTGATCATGACTAAGTCTATTACTTACCATGGCTTTTGTGAGCAATTATGTTTTAAAAATACCAATTTTGCCTCTCTGGTTAAATATGGTGAATGTGGATGCCAAAATTATTTTTTAACCAATTTCTTCATTTTGCTTAAAATGTTTCATATACTTGGAACCACAGGCCAAATCAGCCTGTTAGAAGGTGCTATTGCTCACTTTGGAATATCTGGCAACACGAAAGGCAATTTTTTTTTTTTTTTTGAATAGTGGTTTTTCACTGCAAGAAAGTATTTTAAAATTGGCAGAATTTATAACCTTCTCTATGTGCAAGATGATGACTAAGTTGTCAGGATTTTATTTTAAGGAAAATAAAAGAAAAATTGCCATTACTAAATATACTTTGCTATTCTAATCTTCACACTCATTCCTTAATGCTTGTATTTTTAGTGTTTCAAAACTGGACCAGTAGAATGCTGAATTTGCAAAAATAAAGCTAATAATACTTAACTCTGCACTTTAAGGTTTACGTTTTGCTCTGCCTAAATTAGTAAATTAAATTAGCAGAGTAGCCCTGAACAATATTTTGTTTATACAGTCCTGTTGAAGAATATAATTTATGTTTTATAAGCTCTGCATCTTTCATCTGTTGACGCTGTGTAAATCTTTTTAAATGCAATTTTTAAAAATTTTGTTTTCTAACAGAATTCTCCCAAAAAGAGCATTTCCAATGGTAATAGATATTGTTACTATGTACTTATGTATTCCCTGTACCTGAACACTTGTTGCTGCCTCACAAGAAAATAGAACTTTTATGTTAAAAAATAAAGTCTGTTCTTGAGAGTTTTTTTTCCTTTGTATTTTTATGAATAGTGTCTCAAAATTAGATTTCCTTTCAGACATTTCTAGTCTGACATCATAAACAGTATGTATGTTGTTTTTCACAAATTGATACAAAAATGTGTTTGTTAAGCAGCAGGTTCCCTGGTTACCCTTACTTGCTCTAGAATCAAAGGTATCTGATCATTATGGTAGATGCTAAGCAAACATCAAAATGTAAGCATACCAACAGATATATTTGTTTACAAGTAATTCAGTACTTCATAGTTTATTAGAGATGATTTAGCTGAGTAGTCGGTTTCATTTTAAAGTATATAAAGAGGGTTTTTCAAATTTTTTTTATTAAATCATATTCTTCCTCTGTTTCAGTGGTTTATATATACAAGACAGTTGTTTGGGGTGAGGAGAGCTGGTTAGATGAACCCAATTAACAGCAACCTGTAATCACTTAGAAAGCCCAGGTATGTTTTACCTGAAAGTAATTTGGTCATCAAACCACTGCATTATAAATTTTTAATAACTGTTTCTAGGCTGGGGATGTAGCTCGGTGGTAGAGTACTTGCCTGGCATGTGAGAGGCCTTGGGTTCAATCCTCAATACTTCCAAAATAAATTAGAGACACAAAAACACACACGTACGTACATACTCACACACCCACATAATTTCTAAAGGAAAAAGTTAATTTGGAGATAACTAATGTATATAATTTATTAGTACCAAATGCAAGGAGAATCAAATTGGCACATTGTTTCTTTCCTTTGGTCTTCTTCACTTCTTTGAAGAGGTTGAGAGGAGCAAATATGTGAAATACTTTTGATATTCTCTTCATAGCATTTTCCTGCTGAAGTATCAAATATCAGAGTTTTTTCCCTTGTTAAGATTAGGTATGCTTTTCAAATATTTCTGAAAATTTATAGTAGGACATGGTATGATCATACCAGTAAGTAAACTTTGCATCTCTATGGTTCAGTGTTTTTCAAAGTGAAATGAATTAAATGGGTCCAATCAACTTTTTTAAAAAGGAAGCAGGATAGAAAACAATATATTCATATAAAAGGAGAGTATTTGTGTGTGTGTAAAACTTAAGAGAGATTCTTACACATGTACCAGATTGTAATGTAAAAAGTGTGTGTTACTTAGGATTATAATTAAAATGATAGGAAAAATAGTGCTCTAGATACAACTTCTGTGATGGTCTAGTATCATAATGCAGAGAAGAAACTTGGAGTCTTCAAGACATTGTCTCCACTTTCTTTTATTAGTATTTCCAAAACTGCTGGTCTTACGAAAACACACACAGAATACTTGTCTTTCAGGTTTTTTTTTTTTTTTTTTTTTTTAAATGGTATCAGAGATTGAACCCAGAGGCATTTAACCACTGAGCTATAAATCCCCAATCCTTTTTTTAAAAAGAGATGGGTCTTGTTAAGTTGCTTAGGGCCTCAGTAAGTTGCTGAGGCTGCTTTTGAACTTTGGGTCCTCCTGCCTTAGCCTCCCAAGCTGCTGGGATTACAGATGTGTGCCACTGCAACCAGCCTCAGTATTTTCATCTTCAAACTAACAGTTTACCTCCATAAATTCACCAATGTGGATTAGTCCTGCTTAACCATCATATTTTGCAGAAGAGCGTCATGGAAGTTGTTATGCTAGAAAACAGGAGTGTAAGCACCAACTTTAATCCCGTGTCTTAAGCAGCTATTTTTGAGATCATTCAGATGATTCAATGAGAAACAGAAGGTTCTGGATTTAGGGGCACAGTTTGGGTACCAGTCCAGGCTCTACTGATAAATGACCATGGATTCAAGGCAAGAAACAACTCTCTTTGTACCTTAGTTTTTCTATATTTATGTGATGAAATGATGACAATAGTGCTGTCACTTAAATTGAGTGGTTAATATGAAAATAACTTAAAAAACTACAAGCAAACATTAGTTATCTTCCCCTGTATTTTGCCAGGTAAGTTTATTCATTCCACAAAAAAACCACGGGGTTTTGGTCATCTAAAGTCCCATAAAATGGATTTTAGCTTGTAAAGCATAATATACTCAAGGTGTTGGCAGATTGTACTAAAGATTGGTAATGCTTATGAATAGCTTGCCAGGTGCAAGCACTTGTTACAATAAACCTATGAATTCAGGGACTGCTATTTTCACTGCCTTACAACAAAATTGGAATTAGGTTAAGTAACAGACATCTGGAGAATATCAAAGCCTGTTTTTGAATGAAGTCTGACTCCAGAACTCTTCTTAACCACTAAGCCTTGTGCTCTTTATTCTGTACCAGTGACATTGGTAAAATAATAGGTCTTGGTATCATTGCAGATTGTGTCATTAGGTCGTTGCCCTGTTTGTTTTCCTTTGTGGTTCTCTTTGCTATAGGTGTTGGCAGCCTTGCTCAGAAGGCCAAAGAAAGGAAACTGGTTGGGCAGTTCCTGACTAAGGAATTTAGTGACAAATCCTCAAATGCTCCACCACTGAGCTACATCCTTAGCTTCTCTAGTTTTTAAGGTTGCTATGACTGCATAAATTAATTTTTTTTTAAATCTGGGGAGAGATTTAAGTTAAAGAGGTAGAAACTAACTACAATCATTTTTGGTAAGTACTTTCCTTTGCCTGACTTGTTGAGAAAGACCTGAAGGTAATTTTTATTCTTTTAATTTTTTTCCAGCACTGGGGATTGACCTGGGACCTTGCACATACTAGGCAAGCGCTCTACCACTGAACTACATCCCCCAGCCTTAAAGGTAAATTTTAAATCTCAACATAGTCTGTCCATTTTGGGGAGCAAAGACAATGAAAAGGCTGGATCACAGTGCAACAAATGTGCCTCAATGTACTATAGAACATAAAATATATGGTATTAATAGTGATGTTAATAGTGTTTTCTTTATGCACAGCAAGGCTGTAGGTATATTACTTTGAAATGGGAAGAAAGGAACTTCTGTTTTGACTTTTTTAGATGGTAGTAAGGTACAGTCACAAGAGGAGATAGGAGAGACAGAAAGCAAAACAAAACCAAAAAGGTTTATTCACAGGTCTGAAAGAGACAGTCACAGCACACCAAGCGGGTCACCTGGGAGACAGCACCATCGGAGGGGAGGTGCTTTACCAAGCAGGTGGAAACAAAGAGGCCAAGACAAATGGGCAAGTACCTTGGGAGCAGGAATAAATACACCAGAAAAGGTATGAGGGGATTTCAGTGTGTAAGTGTTTCTAATAATGGTCATGAAGAATAGGAAACTCCTGACAGGGGACGCCTGTATCACACTGGTGCACCTGCTTTCCTGGCCCAGGTGCTCACAGCCTGTTTGTGGGAAGGTTGAGGCAGCAAGAAGTTTTAAAGCGTACAATATAAATGCAAAAATGTACACTACAAAATCTTACCCATTAACACCAGCCCCACCTTTATTTCATCTTGCATTCACTCTTTGGCCAACGATTGGTCTATTTACACCACTGAGTAAAGAACCATGTCTTGACTTGAAATGCCAAGGACAGGGTTGTGTGGCAGCTCAGTGACAAAGCACTTGCTTAGCATGCATGAGGCCCTGGATTCCATTGCCAGCACTACACACACACACACACAAATACCATGGACAGTTTTTATTGAAGTCTCTAAGTCTTCTTTTAAATGGTATGTGAAAGCTAGAAGAATGTATTTTATGTTGGGCTTCTGGATATGATTCGAATAATTTTTCACCCCAACCTGTTTGGTAGGTTTTCTTTGCCATTTAAATTCCTTACTACTGTATTGCTTTCAGTACTACTGAATTAGTGAAAATTGTAAAGTTTTAGTTCCTTCCTAATTTCTATGTTCCAAGATTATGGGCTGCTTCATTGTTCAGAGGAAAGACTAGAGGGCCCTGCCAATACTACGGATGACAGAAATACCTGGATCGGTTCTGGCACCCTCTTTTTAAAAAATTCCTGCCTTCAGTAAATTAAGTTAAATACTATGGCTTATATTTCATTGGTTACTTCTAGGCTCAAAAGTTTGAGAATTTGTTACTAAAAGTATTTATACAGAGAACACACACTCTTTTGTTTCCCATACCTTAGACAACCCCCCCTCAGTTTGAGGTAAATCAGTCTTAACAATTGAATTGCTAACATGAATTGTTAACATGAATTGCTGTGGTTTTATTGTCATTCTGAATTCTGTTTTCATTCTTATCAATTTCATTTGTGAAACCCTGAGGTGAAACCCATGTTTTAAAATAGGGAAACAAAAATTGGATTGTATCGAACATTTCAGGAAACAAACTTCTTTGTTTTATGCCACCTTGCAATCTTTATTAAAAGAGGCTCAGAAAAATAAAGCACATTTAAATTTCCTTTGTTCTATTCCTCTAAGACGTTTACATTTCTAGATGATCTATAAAGACAGTTATGTGAAATAAGTATCCATAGTTGAAATACAAAAACTTCTTTTTCAGTGTGCAAATATTAGAACCTATTTTGTCTAAATAGTATGTTTCTAATCTTTTTAGAGCTATGTTCTGCAATTAAAAGAAAGATTTTTAAAAAATACAAAGTTCCAATGATATGTGATCTTATGCCTTGGTATTCCTGCCTCTCCTATAAACTGTAAAAAAAAAGTTAAATTTTAGTTCTGCTGGGGGCTTTTCTAAGCTTCAATGCATTATCATCTGGTAGAAAGCAGAAGATAGGTTTTTCCCTCACTTAATATAAAAGGTATCCCTTTTGAAAGAGCTAGTCTTGCTCTACCCTAGGTTTAGGATTGATTCATTCTTATTTGAATGAATGTTCTAGATTAAATTTGCTGAGGCAGTTAGTGTTGCTTCTGGGTTAAATGGCAAACTACATGCTCTGTTGAAAAAGGAAACAGCTGAACAACAGAAACCCTTTGACATTTCAATGTGGGGTCACATTTGCTCTTGGAAAATTGAGGTTGTTATCCCTTCACATGAACTGTGTGGGATTTAAGCTTCTGGTTTGTAGAGACCACTGGTTTTCCAACTCATTGAAGTATCTTTGTTTATACCAGGTGATGGGGACTGCTTTCCATGAATGTGAGAGACATGTACTACTAATACTTGCACACCAATGTGTTAGGCTACTACTGCTGAGTAAGATGGCACAAACCTAAGACAATAAAAATTAGCATTTTTTTGAGGCAATCAAAGTTGAAAGTTAGTTGAAAGCATGAGTCACTGTGGGCATAGAATTTAGATTGTGATTCATAATCATTATCTTGGTGATTAAATCTTGGCAAAATAATGACTTCTGCATTCTGAAAATTTTCACTGACTAAAAAGGAAGAATTAAAAAAATGCTTCTGTAGAGATAATAAAGCTCATTAAAAACAGATAAATATAGGAAAAATGTGAAAAGATACTAGGAAAGATTTCATACTCTTTTCCTGAGTCCATGTTTCTGGCCCTCGGATAAGGTTTTTCTGGCCTGTGCAGTTGTTGGCCATAGTAGAGGTTTTCTAGAGAGCTCCTGGGCATTTAACTTTGTACGTAGGCCAGACTGCTATGGATGGGAGGTGGGCTGCATTTTACCTACTCCAGTCCATTCCTTAAAAATGTTTACCATATACAATGACTTCGACATTACCAGCAGCTTTCTTCTAAATAAGCCTGTTTAGAATGAGAAGCACATGAAAGCTACTGTGAACAACTTAATGAAAATGTCTTCTTATGGTGTTGCAATGCATTGATTGGCAAAGATAAAACAGTTGGAAAATTGCCTCAAAACTAAAGGGCAGGGGGGAAAAAAAGGAAATTGAGCGATGTGTGTACAGTAGCTATATTTTCACCAGCTTTCACTAACTTCCATTAAATAGCTTTACCTCCAGAACTTAGGTTCTAAAACTAAGTAATAGTTTTTGCTTAATAATCAAAGAGAGCCTCAGATGATGTCTCCCACAGAAAGGGAGCAGTGCAAAAATAGGACACTCCTCTATTGATCATGTAGAGTTTTCTGTGTCTCCGCCAGAAAATATTCTGGGTTGAATTGTGTTAAGAAATATGGGGTAACTATTGCAAAATATGTATAAGGATAAGGTGTTTAAAATTGAAGTTTTTAAGTAATTTCAGGAATACCATTGCCAGTTTGTTAGCAAATCTTGTTTTCTTTTCAGGAAGAAAATGAATACTGCATATTACTCTATAGCAATATGTGAAAAATCAGGCCTAAAGATATTTGTACAATGTCTTGAATCTTGCTGCATATTCTTGTGGTTTATGAAATGGGTAGATTTTTTTTTCATTTCTACAGAGGATAAGCTTGACAAATTAATCATCTTGCTACTTCCCCCATGAAAATTTAATAAATGAATTAGGGGTGTCCATGATTTTGTATAAACGAAAGGTAACTTTACATTTTAGCCTCCAAATGGAGAAAAACAAGTACAAGTTTCTCTGATTTCTTTAAAGCAAATTGAGTTCTCAAAGCTTACTCTACCTTTCTAATCAAAGACAAAGCTGGTCTAGTGCTATTTTCCACAACAGAAATCCACTTCCTGTTTTATTTAAAAACCAACCCCAAACCACAACCCAGTTTACATGCTGTCCTTTATTCACATATAGAATTCTCATAGCCAGCAGGGCAACTTAAAAACACTTTCAAGAGGAATAATCCCAAGTCCTTTTTGGCAGAATTACCCTGTCATTTTGACATAGATTTTGGTATCTAAAAATTGCAGACTCAGTGGTTTCTAAAATTTTCCACATAGTATCAACCTCTGCAAATCCAAGATACTACAGATATACTTAATCTATTCAAATGTGGACCTTACCATCTGTCTAAAGTCAGCTGACAGGTGTTATATTCACCAACACCATGCTTTTGTGTGTGGATTGCAATATAAACCTTTTCACAAAAGCAATATGTTGCAAAATTGATGTCTAAAGACCCCCAAAATGACATTATAATTTCAGTCAAGCATTAAGAAGTTCATCATCTGAGTGTCCAATGGCATCTGGATTTGAAAGTGGATCCAAGTCTGCAAATAGATTGAACCAGGCTGACATGTCTTGGTTACCACTGTTGGGGGCTATTAAAAAAGAAAAAAGGAAACACATCAAAGAATTTCAACTTTTTGAAGTCATATTTTTGTCCCACCTTTATAATTATTTAAATTATAATGAAGTAGATTATTCTTTTAATAAAAAATTAAACTGACCATAATAATCAATTATATTTCCTTTAGGATAAATTAGCAAAGATAATGCAGATACCTTATGCTTTACTGATTCTACTAAAATTGAGTAATTGCATACTGCCCTGTGAAAAGACTTGAGTAAAATGACAAGCAATAATTACTACAGTCATTTTAGAAACACTTATGATAATTTATAGACGGCACTATTTTTTTTTATTTATTTATTTTTATGTGGTGCTAAGGATCCAATCCAGGGCTTCGCAAGTGCTAGGCAAGCGCTGAGTCACAACCCAGCCCCTAGGATAAGGTAACTTTCTTTTCACAGGACAACAGAGGAACAATTTGAACTCCAAAATGATTACATAATGACTAGGAAACACTGAAAAACCATGAATCTGTACTGATAATAAATGGGAAAGAAGAGAGGTCTCTTGTTTATAGCAGAGTAGTGAGAACCAATGAAGGAAATAAATTATATCAATAAGACTTGAAAATTCGATCTATAAATGAATAGATTACCAAATAGGGTGTACCCACTCAATGGAATGTTCTTCAGCCTTGCAAGCCTGTCATGTGCTACAGGATGAATGAAATGAAACTTGAGGGCATTATACCAAATGAAATACCTGGTCACCAAAAAGCAGACTGTATTATTCCACTTGTATGAAGTATCTAAAGTGATCAAACTTAGAGAAAGTTGAATGGTGGTTCCCAGGGGCTCAAGGAAGAGGAAACGGGGAGTGTTGCTGCTTGGGTACAGAGTTTCGGATTGACGTGATGCGAAAGTTCTGAAGACTTGTATCCATACTAATGTGGACATAAATTATGGAACTAGTAGTGTTAAAACTGGTTGGGAGGGGCTGGGTTTATGGATCAGCGGTAGAGCGCCCGCCTAGCATGTGCTTGGTGCCGGTGCGAGCCTCAGCACCACATAAAAATAAATAAATAAAATAAAGGTATTGTGTCCAACTACTACTAAAAAACACATATATTTTTTAAAAATATTTATTTTTTAGTTGGATACAATACCTTTATTTCACTCATTTATTTTTTACGTGGTGCTGAGGATCGAACCTAGGGTCCCATGCACGCAAGACGAGTGCTCTACCGCTGAGCCACAACCCCAGCCCAAAAAAACATATATTTTTAAAAATGGGGATGGGTACAGCACAGTGGTAGAACCCATGCTTTGGATGACTAAGGCCCTAGGTTCAGTCTCCGGCAATACAAACACCCCTAATTAAGATGGTAGTCATCTTAAGTGCTTGAATACATTCTTTGCCAGTAGGCATCCTATAATCAAAAAGCATCTTCTGGGCTGGGGGTGTAGTGCACAGCAGAGTGCTCCTCTAGTGTGTGTGAGGACCCAGCACAGCCAAAAACAAAAACAGAAAACACATCTTTTGGGCTGGAGATATAGCTCAGTTTGTAGAGTGCTTGCCTCACATCCACAAGGCCATGGGTTCAATCCCTAGCACCACACACACAAAACAAAACACACCTTTTATTCCTAATGGTATATCAACTGCCAAGGAACCTGAAAACAAAATATAACAGATTACAGTTCAAAAGTTAGTATACTATGACAAGTTCACAATTTGTAGTCTGTGCTTTCAATGTGAAGGATAGCTTTCATTTTAATACTAACTCATTATTGACAAAATATTTTTGTGAACCATGTGAGGCAAAGACTATAAAAGTGACCCTTTCTAAGTTTATCCAAATTCAACTGTAATGCAGTGGGGAAAAATAAAGAACTTACATCTCATTAATTTCTTTGGACTCTGTGAAGGCACTGGCAGGTTATCAGTATGTTCTGATCCCTCTTGGGAGACCCAGCCTAGGGGGAGGGAAGCAAGAATTATCTACTGCTAACCAAGTAGAAAGTAATATCAGAAAAACAAGAAAAGGCAAAAAAAATAAATCTTCCAGTCTTTGTACCAGAATAAGATTCTGTAATCTAAGAGGTTTTTTTAAAAAAAATAAAACTAAAAATTTATCTACAATTGTATATTTTATTCAATCATTCAAGTTTAGTCCCAGAGAGAATTATGTTAGACATCCTTATATTTTCAAAGTGGTTTGAAATAAATATGTAGGTTTTGGGGTGGTGGAATGAAAATGAAGAAGGTACAGAAAGATGTTCAAAGCAATTGGGAAGAGAGGGCCTGAGAGTTAGAATGTTGAAACCTATAATATAGTTATACCCTTGGATTTACTAATTCCATTCCTAGAAATTTATCTTAAGGAAATAAGATTAATTTTCCCTTTTAAACTAGGGAAAAAGTGCATGCATGGATATGTTTATTACAGCATTATCTGTAATAGTGAACAAACAGAAACAATAAGGAAAAAATTCATCCAGATTATGGTACACAAAGTAACAAAGCACTATGTAATTTAAAAGTTTCATTATGGAAACTCCATAGAGCACAGGGAAATGTTTGTTACAACATGGAAAAATATTTATGCTTTCATTGAAACGCAGCACTAGAAAGAATTTAGATTATCCTACCTAGTCCTTCCTTGTGTAAAAGAGATCATCTGAGGCTCGAGTAAGATGTTTTGATTTGAATGTCCCCTCCAAAACTCATGTTGAAATGTAATTGCTATGGTGATAGTATTAGGATGTGGGACCTTTAAAAGATGGCTAGGTTGTAAAGACTCTGCCCTTTTTTAAAAAATTCTAATTTGTCATATATGACAGAATGTATTACAATTCATATTACACACATAAAGCACAATTTTCCATATTTCTGGTTGTATACAAAGTATATTCACACCATTCGTGTCATCATACATGTACTTAGGGTAATGATGTCCATCTCATTCCACCATCATTTCTACCCCCATGCCCCTTCCCTTCCCCTCCCGCCCCTTTACCCTATTCTAGAGTTCATCTAATCTTTCCATGTTCTCCCTCCCAACCCCACTATGAATCAGCCTCCTTATATCAGAGAAAACATTTCATCATTTGGTTTTTGGGATTGGCTAACTTCACTTAGCATTATCTTTTCCAACTCTATCCATTTACCTGCAAATGCCATGATTTTATTCTCTGTTATTGCTGAGTAATATTCCATTGTGTATATATACCTCCTTTTCTTTATCTATTCATCTACTGAAGGGCATCTAGGTTGGTTCCATAGTTTAACTATTGTGAATGGTGCTACAATAAACATCGATGTGGCTATGTCCCTGTAGTATGGGTATAGACTGAGGAGAGGAATAGTTGGGTCAAAAGGTGTTCCATTCCCAGTTTTCCAAGGAATCTCCATACTGCTTTCCATAGTGGCTGCACCATTTTGCATCCCACCAGCAATGTATGAGTGTACCTTTTCCCCACATCCTCACCAACACTTATTGTTGTTTGTATCTTAATAGCTGCCATTCTGACTAGAGTAAGATGAAATCTTGAGAGTAGTTTTGATTTGCATTTCTCTAATTGCTAGAGATGTTGAACATATTTTCATGTATTTGTTGATTGATTGTATATCACCTTCTGAGAAATGTCTGTTCAGTTCCTTGGCCCATTTATTGATTGGGTTATTTGGTTTTTTTTTTGTTGTTGTTTTTTGGTGTTGAGCTCTTTGAGTTTTTTATATACCTTAGAGACTAGTGCTCTATCTGATGTGCAAGTGGTAAAAATTTGCTCCCAAGCTGTAGGCTCTCTATTCACCTCATTGATGGTTTCTTTTGTTGAGAAGTATTTTAGTTTGAATTCATCCCATTTATTAATTCTTGATTTTAATTCTTATGCTATAGGACACAATACCTTTATTTTATTTATTTATTTGTTTGTTTATTTATATGTGGTGCTGAGGATCGAACCAGTGCCTCGCACATGTTAGGCAAGCTTTTTATCATTGAGCCACAACCCCAACCCCAAGGCTCTGCTCTTATGGTGGGAGTGGGTTAATTGTCACAGGAGAAAGCTCCTGACAAAAAGGTAAGTTTGGCCCTCACCTTCCCTTTGCCTTGAGTGCTTCTTACCATGCCACCTTCTGTCATGGCCTGATGTGCCAGATACTGACACTGGCTCTTGCCAGCCTAAGCAACTTAGCAAGACCCTGTGTCAAAAATAAAAACTAGGCCAGACGGATGCAGTGACACACTCCTGTAATCCCTGCAGTTCGGAGGCTGAAGCTGAGGATTGCGAGTTCAAAGCCAGCCTCATCAACTAAGCAAGACCCTGTCTAAAAATAAATAAATAAATAGGGCTAGGGATGTGGTTCAGTGGTTATGTGGCCTGAGTTAATCCTCAGTACCAAAAAAAAAAAAGTGAATATGCATTACAGAAAGGTTTTATCCTCAAGCCAATGATGCTTCATTTTTAGAAAATCTAAAGCAGGCTACTGACATTGGAATTTGCTTCTTGGGAAATAACTAGTAGAACTGGAAGATCTATTAGGAGCTCTCCTGAAGCAAGCTGGGAAACCAAATGATTCTCTAAATAGCTCTGGTCATGGAGTAGAGAGGAAGCGTGGAAAATTTGAAAAATGTTTCAGAACAAAATGAGTAGGACCTGGTAATCAGTAAGGATGTGGGAGCAAAATGACTCCCAAGGTGCAGAGATGGACACTAGACAGTGGTGTTGCAGGTGAGCAGCAGGAGCCCTTGTGACAAAGCAGGTGATCCTTTCTTCAGGTAGATCTGTACCCTCAGCCTGCTCCAGCATCCTCCACCCCTGCTGCCTTGCCCAGAAGGCTGCCCTGCAGTCAGCCACCAGAGCTTTTTTAAAATTTCTTGCCGGGGGCTGGGGATGTGGCTCAAGTGGTAGCGCGCTTGCCGGGCATGCATGCGGGCCCGGGTTCGATCCTCAGCACCACATACATAACAAAGATGTTGTGTCCGCCGATAACTAAAAAAAATAAATAAATATTAAAATTCTCTTTCTCTCTCCCTCTCTCTCTCTCTCTCTCTCTCTTAAAAAAAAAAAAAAAAAAAAAAATTCTTGCCAACTTTGAACCCACTGGAAGAAAACACACCTACTTGATGAAAAAAAGTCCCGGGGTAATTTAGTAGGCCAAATATTATAAATCAGATACCTGGGAAAGTTGATGAAGACATGGGGGTTTGGTGGAGGTGGCAAAAAAAAAAACAGCCTTTCTTTTCAGTCTTGTTGACGGATTCCAGTGGTGACTCTATTTGATATATTTCCATTTGACCAGAGTGACTGCAGATTTTATCTAGTAGCATTGAAGTTAAAATCCATCTCCTTGTTCATTCTAGCATCAAGTACATAATTTTGCTTCACAAAGATAAAATAAGGCACATGTATCAAAATGTTTCATAGATACTCACTGTTGAAAGCTCCAGCAGCATGAAAGCCAAGATCAAAGAGCTGTGAAGGAAGGAATCGAGAGGAATGAGCGAGAGGCTCAGACCCCACAGAAGGCTCCTGGGACATGAGACCGGCACTGGGGCTCCCATAGGAAGTCTGGCATTCTTGGGTGGATTCACTAGTACTTGAAGAACCAGGACTTAGGAGATTGTTCAGAAATGAGAATTCCTTCTCAAAATCTTCTCCTTCCAATGAATCAACAGGTAAATCTTTCACAACCACTGATTGAAAATAGAAACAGAAAGCCTTTTTTTTTTTTTCCAGTTTAAAGAAATGACAGTAGGACATACAAGAACAATGAAACAAGTTTATCCTATTTTATTAACAATTTCCTAATCAATTTCATCATTAGTTTATGGGACGGTTAGGGGGCAGGATTTAGATCAAAAAGGTTACATTTTTACAGTGAAGATATAACACAAATATCTACATATATAATAAGCTATCACCTATGATAGACAAAAATGATAAGAGAAACAAGGAGATAGTAACAAATCAATAGGAGATTTTAATATACCACACTCAGTAAAACACAGCTAAGAGGACAAAAGATGAGTAAAGATATAGAAGACCCAGACAGCATAATCAATAAGGGGGTTATTTTGGATGTACACAAACCCTGAGACTAGAAACAAACCTTCTCAAGCACACATTGAAAATGCACAAAGCTGGGTATGGTGCATGCCCATGCCTGTAATTCCAGTGGCTCAGGAGGCTGAGGCAGGAGGATCAAGAGTTCAAAGCGAGGGGATGGGGTTGTAGCTCAGTGGTAGAGCGTTTGCCTTGTACTTGTGAAACTCTGGGTTCAATCCTCAGCAACACATAAAAATAAACAAAATAAAGGCATGCTGTCCATCTACAACTTAAAAAAAAAAAAAAAAAAGAGTTCAAAGCTAGCCCTACTATGCAGGGACCCTAAGCAACCTGGCAAGACCCTGTCTCTAAATAAAATACAAAAAAGGGCTAGGGATATGGCCCCTGGGTTCAATTCCCAGTACCCCCCCCCAAAAAAAAATCACAAAAAATGATCAACTTTATACAACAGGCTTTGATTACAGTGTAATAAAATGAAATAATTTAAAAATGAAACTAAAAAAGGGCTATAAAACTAAAAATCTATGAAACACTCTTAGTTGAAAGGGGAACAGACTTTCTGAAATACAATGAAAAAGTATTTCCTATCATAATCCATAAGACACATAAAGAGCAATGAACAGAGGAAAAGTAGCCCTTAAATGCTTATCAATAAAAATGAAAGCAAGGGGTTTCCATCATGACAGAATAAGAAGCTCAAGTAGCCTACACCTCAGTGTAACTGGTGAAAGTTTTTTTTTTTTTAATTTAATTCTCTAATCTTTTGAGACAGTGTCTCACTAAGTTGCTTAGTGCCTTGCTAAATTGCTGAGGCTGACCTCAAACTCATGATCCTCCCACCTCAGCCTCCCAAGTTACTAAGATTACAGGCATGCATCACCATGTCCAGCTTTTAATATGCCACACTTAGTAAAACACAGCTTGTTTGTTTGTTTTAAAGAGAGAGTGAGAGAGAATTTTTTTTAATATTTATTTTTTAGATATGTGGTGCTGAGGATCAAACCCGGGCCACACGCATGCCAGGCGAGTGCACTATCACTTGAGCCACATCCCCAGCCCTGTTTATTTGTTTTTTAAGCATTTAAAGTCTCTGGAAATTGTCCCAAGGACATAAAAAATATGAAAACATTTGACTCAATGTTTTAGTCAGTGTTCTAGTGTACTAGAATTCAAGAGGAACAGGGAGACTCTGGTGTTTGAACTGAGAACCATTCCCTTCCTATCCCTCCCAACTTGGCCAGATGGAAATTCCACTCCAGTTTGGTACAGCCCAAAACACAGGATTCCCTCTCCCTCAGTGCTCAGTTAAAGGATACCTTCCAGGAGGGGTAAAATGCCAGCTTTCCACAGGTTGCTCCCAGTTGCCTGTGGTCAAACCTGTCACATGACTGTAGTCAAGAGAGGAGACTCCCATCTCCCACCCAGACCCACATGTCAGATGGAGACTCTGGAGTTAGGCATGGCAAGCTAAGGATGCTAGGGCTCTGAGCACTTGGTCCTGTGTGTAAAGTTGTAGTTTCATGAAGCCAAAAAGACCTCAGATTCCTGTCATCTCTCTTCATCTAGCATTCAACTTGTACAGCAGGTTTATCACAGAGAAGCATGCCATTGTCCCCACTCCTAGCTCAGTCCCTCACTCAGAGATTTTCTTTAGGGGAGAGAAGCAGACCACAGAAAAGATAGTTCCTAACCTCTTCACAAAAGAACTAACTTTATTCTCAACAAAGTATGGAAATGTTCAAGCCAAAGAATGCTCTAGATAATGAAGGCTGTGAAAAGCAACTGGTGGTTGCATTGGACATTCAGGCTAAACTGTAGGCCAGTTAGTTTGCCTGAAAAAGCCAGCTAACATCAGAACAAATTTCAAACATTGACCTTGAGAACAAGTCCATATTTGATTGTTTTAATCTGTGGAACAATTTATGCTCAAGGGTATTTTTTAAATTAATAGAGCAATCAGCTGTAAATGACAGCTGGGTATAGTCAGAGAGAGACTGTCGGAGAACTCTACTGAAACTGTCATCACAGGGCCCAACCTAAACCTTATAATGTGTCCCACTACTGGGGGTGGGGAAGGAGGAAGATGAAGAGTAGATTCAAATAAAAGAATTCAACCTCTTGTCAAATGAACAAGCAAATAAGTTTCAGAGGGGGAGTACCAATACCCAAAGTTACTTAAATGTATTATTTAAAATGTCTGTTTTCCAACAAAAAGATGTGAGTCATGTACAGAAATTGGAAAGTATGATGCCTAAATCAGCAAGAAGGCAGGCCACAAAAGCTGCAGATGAGACTGACTAGGTGTTAGATTTAAAAACAAAGACTTCAGAGTCACACTTATATGCAGAGAAATAAAGGAAATGGATTGGGAACAAGATGGTGGCTGTCTGCTCAACTTGAACGACTGTTTATGAATAATTACCGTCACAAGAGCTAAGAAAGAGCCAGATGGGAAACCACAATGCCTGGTTGTATTATGACAATAAGAAAAGGGCAGGAAAGAGTTTCTCATGTCATCCCTGTCCCAACTCCATTAAGCACACACAGGGGAGATGCCCCAGCTTGGGAGAGAAAGAGAAAATTTAAGTGCAGGCCTCTGATTACCAGGTCTGCTGTGCCAGACAGGATCCCAGAGTTCCTGCCCTAAGACCAGTATCTGCAGATTGATCCTTTGGATCCTCCTTAGTCAGATGTCCAAAAGGACTGCCTCCATCAACTCTTTGCCACCCTCAAACATAAGAGCAAGAAGCAAAGCTCCAGCCACCAGGGCACAGGGCAAGAAAGTGAGCATAGGACTTTGCCTCAATGTCAGGCTCGTCTTTAGGCTAATGCTCACAGATGATTCTCTAGACCTACACCTGCATCAGGCAGAGACTTGACTCTGGTAGGACAGACATATTTATCTTTTACCCCACGTCACTGGCAATCACACATGGGACTGGCACCCAAACTTAAGACTGTGTAAGTCCCTGTGGCTGTGCAACTTGGGTATTATGTGGCTTAGTGTCATTCAGATGGCCATGGGGCTGCCTCTGCCACCCCTCCCAACTTTGGGTACACAGCAAGGAACAAGAGGCCAGCCACTATGGAGTAGATTAGCGAAATGACACAGAACTGTATTTTGGAACTCAGTTGCTGAGCTAGTAAAACCCAACATTGGGGAAGATCCTAATGGTCTCTGTCTTCAAGCCAGTGCCTGTGGATGAAGCCTGTGGACCTGACCTATTGTCAAATAAAGACACTTGGCCACTGATGATCAGCTAGCCCCAGAATCAACCTGGGGCTAGCTGCAGCAGTCTTGGGTTGTAAGTTCACTATAGCAGGAAGCCCATAGCAGCCTACATCTTACTGTGCTGGTTTCAGCAGACAGTGGGCTCCAAATATGATCTAGCATTGCAGCATTGGTGACCACATGCACAGAATAACTGTCTGGGACAAGAAAAAGGAGGAAAGCACCAAGTCACTCCCTAAAAGCCTGGGACTTGCTCAGTGAGGTGCAAAGCCAGACAGAATCCTGTGGTGTCTTCCAACAGACCAGTGAATATGATTGAAGTGTCTGGGCCTACCCCAGTCCCAGGCAGAGGCTTGTGGGTAAAGAACACTTTATAGATACTCCCCAACCACGGACTTGGGACAAACTGGGTTTGGGGCAACCATCAGTGCTACAATAGAAAAACACCAATAAGAGACTTGCAACAAACTTAAGATACTGGGCACCATCTAGAGCTGAAGTAGTGGAAATGTCCACAGGTTCAAAGATTACTACAATGCTTAGAAATTCTGGAGGGATAGACACAAAGCTAGATTATGAAGACTGGAATATCCAAGGCAATGTGCACCAAATGTTGTATGTCAACAATCATCAAGAACTTCAGGGAACACTGACTGCACCTGATGAACAAAATAAGGCACCAAGAAGGGATTACAGCAATTGATATTTGCAAACTCTTGGACAGAGAATTAAAAATAACTTTTATTTCAACGAGGGGCTAGGTTTGTAGCTCAAGTGTGGAGTGCTTACCTCACACATGACATGTGAGGCACTGGGTTTGATCTTTAGCACCACATAAAAATAAATAAATAAATGTATTATATACATCTACAAGTAAAAATTTTTTTAAAAAAAAAGAATCAACAACAGGCAGGGGATATAGCTCAGTTGGTAGACTGTTTCCCTCACATGCACAAGGCCCTGGGTTCATTCAATTCCCAGCACCACAAAAAAAAAAAAAAAAAGCTTCAAGAAAACACGGAATGATTCAACTTTTTTTTTTTTTTTTTAACCAAGGATTGAATCCAGGGATGCTTAACCACTGAATCACATCCTGGCCCTTTTTATATTTTATTTAGAGTCAGGGTCTCACTGAGTTGCTTAGAGCCTCACTAAATTGCTGAGGCTGACTTTGAACTCGTGATCCTCCTGTGCGCCAAGGTGCCTGACATGATTCAATAGTGTTAACTCAACCACTGAGCCACATCTCCAGCCCTATTTTGTATTTTGTTTAGAGACAGGGTCTCACGAGTTGCTTAGCACCTTGCAGTTGCTAAGGCTAGCTTTGAACTCATGATCCTCTGGCTTCAGCTGCCTGGGCCACTGGGATTACAGGTGTGCACCACCACAATTGGCCAGATTGAAGTAATTTTTTAAAAATCAAATCCTTGAGCTAAAAAGAACACTAAGCACATTTTAACATATCTTGCATGGTATGATAGTGGAATAAATCAACCACAAGAAAGAATTAGTGATCTTAAAGATAGACTATTTGGAAAAGCACAGTGGGAGGGTAAAGAATGAAGGGAAAGAAGAAAGTTATGAAAACTTTGGGATAGCATTAATACAGCAAATATTTTTGAGTTGTAGGGGTCAGAAGGAACTTGAGAATGCCAAAGGAATAGAAAGTTTATTCAAAGAGATAACAACTGAAAACTTCCCAAACATAGAGAAAGATACAACTAGCCAAATATAGGAATGTCAAAGGTCAACAAAGATTCAGTTCAACAAAGAACCAAAGAATACATAATAATCAAGTTATTCAAGGTTAAAGATAGAAAAGATTTTTCAGGGCAGCAAGAGAAAATAAGGATGTCCCAATGTGCTTGATTGCAGATTTCTCAGAAGTGTGAAGGGAAAAAACTGGTAATCAATAATACTGTACCCCCCAAAAGCTATCCTTTATATATGAAGGAGATATAAAGATATACCCAAACAAAAGCAGAGAGAATTTATTATCACTATACCTGTCCTGTAAGAAATGCTAGAGGGAACTCTTCAAACTGAAAGAAAGAGATGTTAGTGAATAAAAAGAAAATACCATACGATATAAAACTCATTGGTAAGAGTAACTATATAGATAAACTCAGAATGTTCTAATGTAAACATGATGTATAAAACTCTTCATATCTTTAGTATGAAGACTAAAGAGCAATTAAAATACTGTTAAGTACATTAATATTTTAAGCAAAAGATGATATAGAAAGATATAAAATGGAACATCAAAAATTCAAAATGTGGGCTCAGTGGTAGAGCACTAGCTAGCACGTGTGAGGCACTGGGTTCTATTCTCAGCACTACATGTAAATAAAAAACTAAAGGTCTGTCAACAACTAAAAAAAAATTCTTAAAAAATTCAAAATGTGAAAAGGCATGGAGTGTAAGTGTAGATTTTATCAGTTTTTAAAATATTTTTTCTTTTCATATCCATGTGTTCAATGTTAAATTGCATCATTTCAGAATGGTTTGTTATAAACAAAATATTTTTCTAAACTTCATGGTAACCACAAAGCAAAAGTCTATAAGTGATACATGAAAAAGAATAAGGGATCAAAACATTTTACTGCAGAAAATCAACCACAAAAGAAGATGAAAAGGAGACAGAAGGACTATAATGAAACTAGTAAACAAGTATCAAAATGATAGTAGTAAGACCTTAATTATCCAAAATTACCTTAAATATAAGTGGATTAAATTTCCCAATTAAAAGTTACAGAGCAACTGAATGGATTTTATTTTAAAAATGACTCAACTATATGCTGCTTACAAGAAACTCATTTCATCTCTGAGAATACACATAGACTGAAAATGAAAGGATGGAAAAAATATTCCATGCAAATGTAATCCAAAAGAAAGCAGGTATTGCTATATTTAGCTAAATTAGGCTTTAAGAAGCAGAAAAAAGGAGATAAGAAAGGTCATTATATTATGATAAGGAGATCAATTCAAGAATAAATGGTAAATATATATGCACTAAATATTGGAGCACCAAGATATGTAAAATAAATATTAATAGACACAAAGGGCAAAATAAACTTCAATAAAATAACAAAAGAGAATTTTTACATCTCACATTCTTCAATGAATGTATCATTGAAACAGAAAATCAACAAACAGCAGAGGTGAACTGAACCCTAGACCAGTGAATGTAACAGACATCTACAAAACATTACATTCAACAGTGACAGAGTACACATCTTCTCAAACGTACATGAAATATTCACCAGAATAGTATTCACCAGAATAGATTATATGGTAAGTCTCAGTTTTGAAAACTGAAAAAAATATTGAGTATATTTTCTGACTAAAATGCAATGAAACAAGAAAATAATAACAAGAAAAATTTGGAAATTGTGCAAACACGTGGAAATTAAACAACTTATTTCTAAACAACTAATAGATCAAGGGGAAAAGAAGGAAATAAAATTTTTAAAATATGATAATGGAAACACCACATACCAAAACCTATGGGCCATAGCAAAAGCAGCACTAAAAGGTAATTTTAGAGTAATCAGTGTCTACATTAAAAAAAATAGAGTTGGGGTGTACTTCAGTGGCTCAATGGAATAGTCTCAATCCTCAGCACCTCGACCCCCAATATCTCAATCTATTGCTGCATCTTAAGGAACTAAAAACAAACTAAACCCAAAATTAGTAGAAGGAAGGAAATAATAATATCAGAGCAGAAATATTTTTCTGTATATTCATGTCTGTTTTCTATATGTATATACAACTGACACCAAAGAAATATAAAGGATCATCAGAGATTATTATGAACAAATATATATGCAATAAATTTGATAACCTGGAAGAAATGGATAAATTCCTAGACACATACACCTTACCAAAATTGAAACAAAGAAATAGCCCAAACAGACCAATAATTAGTAATGAGATTGAATCAGTAATAAAAAGTCTGCCATCAAAGAAAAGCCTAGGATGAGATGTCTTCACAACTGAATTTTACTGAATATTGTAAGAAGGTCATCTGGGCACAGTGGCACATGCCTGTAATCCCAGCAGCTAAGGAGGCTGAGGCAGGATGATCACAAGTTCAAAGCTGGCCTCAGCAACTTAGCTAGGCCCTAAGCAACTTAATGAGACCCTGTCTCTAAATTAAAAAAAAAAAAAAAAAGTACCCCTGAGTTCAGGTTCAATGCCTGGTACCAAAAAAAAAAAAAAAAAAAAAAAAAAAGGACCGACTGATACCAGTTTTTCTTAAATTATTCCAAAATATTGAAGAGGAAGGAACTCTTCCAATCTCATGTTATAAGGCCAGCACTACCTAGAAACCAAAACTGTACAAGGACAGACAGACAGACGACACACAAGCTACAGGCCAATATCCTTGATGACTACAAATGAAAAATCTTCAACAGAATACTAGCAAACTGTATCCAATATTACATCAAACTGTATCCAGTAGCATATGAAGAAGATTTTTCACCAGGATCAAATGAGATCCCAGGGATGCAAAAATAGTTAAATACATGCAAATCAACAAACACGACAGAACACATCTACAGAAGGACAAAAACCAAATAATTATAAGCAATATCTGAAAGTTATACAGGTAACCTTTAATAAATATAAAGATGTCTTTAAGTTTAAAATGTCTCAACACCATCCACTTTCAGTCTTAACATTTAATGTGATCACAATAAAATCATCAATAAGCATTTTCATGAAGTTATCTAACATGATATGCATACTGCAAAATAAACATGCAAGAATATCTAAGCAAATAAAAAGAAGGGGGGCTGGGGATGTGGCTCAAGCGGTAGCACGCTCGCCTGGCATGCGTGCGGCCCGGGTTCGATCCTCAGCACCACATACAAAAAAAGATGTTGTGCCCGCCGATAACTAAAAAATAAATATTAAAAAAAAAATTAAAAAAAATTCAAATAAAAAGAAGGTATACTACCCTTACCAGATATTAAAACATATAAGAATTTTTCTATAATTAAAATCTGGTACATTCACATGCCAATGAAAAATAAAGTCCAGAAATGCATTGAAATACAAATTTAGCATATAATATTACCTCAAATTGCAAAGACAAAGATGGTAGTTTTAAAAAATTATGTAAAAATTAACCATTTTTAAAGAGGAATATTTAATCCATCACTAACATCATACACAGGAATATTGTGTTAGTATTGCATGACATTGAATAGACAAATTATATTCACTTATTCAACAAATATTTACTGAATGCCTATATTGCTGAAAGGTAGATACACAAGAAAGTAAAACAAACATAGTCCTAGCTGTCTTCACAGTTATGCAAATACATTTAATTTCCATTGTGTTATAAAGTAGACATACATGATTGCATTCTTATGTAGAGACCTATGCAATTTCTAATATTAAGGAAATAAATGCTAAATAAAATTGAAGAATTTTAAGTAATAGAGTATTCATATGTGGCAAAATTATAACATTAGCATTTTCAGAGTTAGAAAACCAAGGTAATTAAAGTTTTCTCATTTGAAAATGTTTTTCCTTGTAATATTCAGTTCCCAAAATAAAAGTATAGACAAAGTAAGTTGATCAAGTATTACCCTAATACCAAAACCAAACTAAAATTTGGTTTAGTTAAAAAACTACAGAGCTGTATCCCTGATGAACACAGGTACAATAATCCTCAACAAAATACTAGCAAACCAAATCCAACAGCACATTGATTAGATTATATACCATGATCAAGTGAGATTTATCCCAGGAAGGCAAGGATGGTACTATATAGGCAAATCAATTAAGTATAATACATTATACATCAATAGAACGAAGGATAAAAACAATATGATCATCTTAATAGCCGCAGAAAAGCATTTTATAAAATTTAATATTCCTTCATGATAAAAAACTCTCAACAAATTAGCTGTAGAAAGAGCATACCTCAACTCAGTTAAGGTTATATGACAATCCCACCACTAGTATCATACTAAATGGGGAAACAGTGAAAGGATTTTTCTCTAAAATATGGAACAAGACCTGTCTACTTTCACCACTTTTATTCAAAATGGTACTGGAAGTTGTAGCCAGAGCAAGTAGGCCAGAGAGAGAAGTAAGGGGCATCCAAATTGAGAAGGAGGAAGTCAAACTATCCTTGTTTGCAGACAGTGAATTATATTTAGAAAAACATAAAGACTACCAAAATATTGTTAGAACTGATGAACAAATTCATGAAGTACAGGATACAAGACCAACATACAAAAACCTCTAGTGTCTCTGTATACCAATAACAGATTAGCTGAAAAAGAAATCAAGAAAGCAATCTCATTTACAATAACCATAAAAATAAAATACCAAGAAATGATTCTAATCAACAAGGTGCCAGAACTCTAAAATGAAAACTATTAAACACTGATGAAAAAAATGGAAGAGAACACACACACAAAAGAAAGCATCTCATGGTCGTAAAGTAGAAGAATCAAGTTAAGTGTTCATACTACTCAGAGTGGTTTAGAGATTAAGTGCAGATCCCTGGCTAATGCAATTTCTACCTAAATACCAATGATATTCTTCACATATAGGAGGAAAAAATCTTTATGGAACCAACCACAAAAGCAAAAGCGGTCTTGACAAAAAGAACAAATAAGGAGGCATCACAATCCCTGACTTCAAAAACATACTATTAAAGCCATAGTAACTGAGATAGACTAATGGAATTGAATAGAGAAACCAGAAATAAATTCATGTGTATTCAGCCAAGTGAAGTTCAACAAAGGCACCAAGAATACACATTGGAGAAAGCACAGTCTCTTTAATAAGTGGTGTGTAAAAAGTGGGATATTCATATGCAGAAGAATGAAACTAGATCCCTATCACAATATACAAAATCAACTCAAAATCAATTCAAAATGGATCAAAGGCTTAAATGTAAGGCATGAAACTATGAACTACTAAAAGAAAATGTAAGGGAGGTGCTTCAGGATGAAGATCTGGGCAAATATTTTTTTGGATTTGACCCTTCAAAAGCATAGGTATAACCAGCATGGTGGCACACATTTCTAATCCCAGACGCTAGGGAGGCTGAAACAGGAGGATTGTAAGTTCACTGCCAGCCTCAACAACTTAACGAGGCCCTAGCAACTTAGTGAGACCCTGTCTCAATAAAAACTAAAAACAGGACAATCCCACTACTGGGTATATATCCAAAGGAAATAAAATCAGTATGTCAAAGAGCAATC
The DNA here is from genome assembly GCF_048772815.1 of Callospermophilus lateralis. Taxonomy (NCBI): domain Eukaryota; kingdom Metazoa; phylum Chordata; class Mammalia; order Rodentia; family Sciuridae; genus Callospermophilus; species Callospermophilus lateralis. The sequence continues at coordinate 32,281,033 of NC_135313.1, read as the reverse complement.
TGCACTTGCATGTTTATTACAGCACTAGTCACATTAGCCAAGTATGGAATCAACATAGATGTCTATCAACATATGAATGGAAAAGGAAAATGTGGTAAATATATGTATATAATAGAGTGTTATTCATCTGTAAAGAGGAATGAAATTCTATCATTTGCAGCACCACTAATGGAACTGTAGGTAATTAAGTGAAATAAGCCAGTTACAGAAAGACAACACATTTGAGAATAAAATAGTGGTTACCAGAGCTTGGGAATAATGTTGGGGAGAAGGGAGGAGGAAAAGGCTTTACAGATATAGAAGTGCAATCAGATGGAAGAATAACTTCTAATGTTCTATAACACAGTTGGATAACTATGGTTATATCAACTAATTGTATTTTTCAAAATAATAGAAGCTGGGCATAGTGGCACACACTTGGGAGGCTGAGGCAGGATGATTGAGACCTTGTCTCAAAAAATAAAAAACTGGGTACGTAGCTCAGTAATAGAGCACCCCCTATATGCAATCTCCAGTACTAAAAAAAAGCTAGTAGAATTTTTAAGTTCTCATCTCTAAAAAAAGGAAAAGTGTTTGAGGAGTTACCCTGACTTGATCATTATACGTTGTATACATGTATTGAAATATAACTTTACTCCATAAATATTTACATTTATTATGTCAACTTAAAATATTTTTAAATGATAAGTTAATCAAGAAGAAATTTAATAGGCTGAGGCAGGAGGATCACAAATTTGAGGCCAGCCTCAGCAACTTAGCAAGACCCTATCTCAAAAATTAAATAGGGCTAGGGATGTAGCTCAATGATATAGCAACCCCTGGGTTTAATCCCTACTATCTTTTAAAAAAAAGAAATTTAGCAAGCTTATTTAATGTAATATTTTATAACAGTTATATCATTTCTTTTTTAAAAATACTGTATGATTTTTTTAAATAGCTTTATTTTATTTTTATGTGGTGCTAAGGATCGAACCCAGTGCCTCAAGCATGCCAGGCAAGTGCTCTACCACTAAGCCCCAGCCCCAGCCCTAATATATCATTTCTAATCATTCAAATAAGATTATAACTCATGTAAAAGGGAGATAAAAATTTTAAGGACTCATATATATACATATATAATTATATATCACATTTGTGTGTGTATACATATAAAACAAGTAAAATTGTAATAAATACAGGTGTTCAGATCCTTCGTTTTATCTATGACAACTTGAAGTTAAAAGCTTTCCCATTCCCAAGACAATTCCTTTCCTGGTAAACCTGTTTTTTTTTTCTTTTTTCTTTTTTCCTTCTCCAAGAAAGGACCTATTCTTATTCTACATTCTCTGAGAGGCAGTTTTCTATTTTGTTCTGCCTGACTTCCATACCTCTGACACTCTGATACATACAATTGTGTTCATTTTATGTTGAATTAATGGATATGGTATATATTTTTACTTTCATTATTTTTAAATGAAAATTCATATGTATCCTGTACCACATGTTGTTTTGAAATATGTATGTTCTGTGGAATGACTAAATTGAATTAATTAACATAGGCATTATTTTACATACTTAATTTTTGTTGTAAGAACACTAAAACTTCACTCAGAAATATTCAAGAATACAAAACCTTGAACCTTGTTATTAGCTATACTCACCATATTGCACAATAGATCTCTATCTCTCTCTCTCTCTTTTGGTAACAGAGATTAAACCCAATGGTGCTTTACCACTGAGCCACATGCACAGATACTTTTATTTTTTATTTTGAGACAGACTGAGGGCCCTAAGTTGCTTAGGGCCTCCTCAAGTTACTGCACCTGCCTTTGAACTTTCGATCCTCCTGCCTCAGATTCCCAAGCCTCTGGGATTACAGGTGTGTGCCACTCAGCTGGTCAACTTTTTAATCAAAGGTTGCTTTATTCTTGCAGGGTATAGCAATAAGCAGCATGTCTACATTTCTCACCTAATCTGGGGCATGAACAGCAATGGTTCTCACATGAAGGGAAAGTTCAGATATAAGCTCTTAAAGACAGAATATTTTCTCATGATCAAAAACTAAATCCTGGGCTGGGGTTGTTGGCTCAGTGGTAGAGTGCTTGCCTAGCATGTGTGAGATCCTGGGTTCAATTCTCAGCACTACATATAAATACATAAAATAAAGATCCATCAACAGCTAAAATATATATATTACATATATACATATATATATATTTTTTAAAAAAGACTGTATCCTCTCTTGTGTTTTCCTTTTTTATGTTTTTGACATTTAAAAAGTCAAACATACAAGCTGGGCATGGTGGCACATGCCTCTAATCCCAGTGGCTTGGGAAGCTGAGGCAGGAGGATCACAAGTTCAAGGCTAAGTTCAACAACTAAGTGAGGCCCTAAGCAACTTAAAGAGAACCTGTATTAAAAAGGTCAGGATGGGGGAGAGGAAGTGGGGGGGCTGGCTATGTGGCTCAGTGGTTGAACACTCCCAGGTTCAATTTCTAGTACAAAAAAAAAAAAAAAAAAAAAACCCATAGGCAAAATCCTGCTAAAAAACATGTTTCTCTTGTTTTGAACTTATACTAAGACAAATACAAGTATTCCCTACTGCTTCATAGGGAGGCAGTTCTTGAGTCAGTTTTTGGAATAATCTTTCCTTACTTCATTTGCTACCCAGTACAAACATAAGAGACCCACACCCTTAAAAACAAACAAACAAACAAAAAAAACAAACAACATTTTGATATCTTCAGCCATTACCAAGGCCATTTTAAAAAATGAAATGTAAATTTCTCCTCCATACAAGTGTGGAGAGTGTTGTGTATGGAGAACTTAGAGGATTTTACGCATCTAAGGCCTATTACATGTCTATTACACAGTTTAAGATATGACAAAAGAATATAGGCAGAGTAGAAAATACTAGAATAACCAAAATAATTGAAGGGGAAACAATTCAAAAGGAAGGTTTAAGGAATTTAATGTTAGCTTTATGATAAAGAACCTAAAGGATAAGTTAGGTTTTTAAGTTCTAATACATTATAAAGATGTTGAAGAAGTACAGAAAAATGCAAAAAAAAAAATGGACTTTATCTGCAAAGATTTTAGTTGAACATATGAAAAGGAGAAGGAAAATCTGGGAATGGGAAAGAGATTCTAGAAGTAGCCAGAGAAGGAAGTAAGAAGGAGCATCAGAGTTGATGGGAGAGGAACAGGAATGAATGACAAGAGAAAGGCAGAATCACACCAGCAAGTTTTATAAGCCATAGAAATGATTCAGGGGAATTGAGAGATCTGTTAAAGAATCCTCAAGGAAGTATACTGTTTACGATGAGGGTAACCTCCCTTCCTTGTCTTTCCCCAAATCTTCAGTAATGATCTGCTTTACTCCACTGTGTGTTTGGTGATTAATGTGGGATTTGGATTCATTTGATTTTCATCCTAGATACATGATACTAGAAAAAAACAAGTATAAGAATGAGGAAGGATGTGCAACTGATGTGATTCTGCAATCTGTATACGGGGTAAAAATGGGAGTTCATATCCCACTTGAATCAAAGTGTGAAATATGATATATCAAGAACTATGTAATGTTTTGAACAACCAACAATAAAAATTAATTTAAAAAAAAAAGAATGAGGAAGGGCTAGTTCAAAAGACTAGCTTTATTCCACCTAAGAAATACCTCTTGAGTGCTATCTCAGAGCATAAATGTTTGAAGGATTTCAAGTAAGTTCCTCAACATAGTCCCTAAAGTTACTCAAAGTGTGGAATGTTTACATTTTCAAGAAAATTTTTTCCAGTTTCCACTTTTTTAATATATACTTTTTGGTTGTAGATGGATACAATACCTTTATTTTGTTTATTTTTATGTGGTGCTGAGGATCAAACCCAGTGCCTCACACATCCTAGGTGAGCACTCTACCACTGAGCCACAGCCACAGCCCTCTAGTTTTCACTTTTATAAGTAGTGCTAGTGTTACTTGGGTCCCAGGGACGCTGAATATTTTTTAAATGTTATTATTATTATTACCTGTGCAAAAATGCTACCTGGAATTTTAGAAGATAAGACACTCAGAAGGACCCTTGCCCCCACCCCCCAAAAAAAATTCTCACTAAAATTATGAAAAACACTTTTAATGCATATTTAGACTAAATCCAGATCTAGGAAAGATGAGCAGCAAGCAAAGAGGAAAGACAGATCCCCTTTCCATGTTGACACTATTCTCTGGAGACAAAGCCTTCAACACAAGAAAACCAAGCTGATCCCAGAATTCCAACACTGAGTTGACAGGCTCTGAAAGGAGGTTAAAGGGATCTCCAGGCTATGAATATTCCTCAACTCTGAAACCAAGCAATATAAGCAAATACTTGTTACACTTCCAGGATTCTCACAGATTGAGAGCAAATAAAAATTAGCTCATAATCAGAAATCACTAAACAAACTACTACAAGAAAATTAGAGGACTTCAAATATTTGTATTTTTAAATACAAATATGAGTCAAAAAGCAAGAAAGAGCAAAGGACTATAAAAACCCACTACAGAAATTCATAAAAAAACCAAATAGAACTTTTAGAAATAAAATGTATAGGGGAAAACTTGCTGTATACATTACACAATAGACTGGAAGCAAGAAGAGAAAATTAGTGAAAAACAGATCTGAATAACTTACCTACAATGCTGTGTAGAGTGAAAAGGGAATGGCAAATATGAAATAGAAGTTAAAAGATATAAGGAATTAACGAAAGGGTCCACCATAAGCTTACTGGAGTGGAAGAAGGAAAGAATAAGGAAAATAGAAAGAAGCAATATTTTAAAAAATAATGTTTAAGCCATGCATATTTTACCAAACTAAAAAAGTAAGAATGGTTGAGATAAAAGACAGATTTAAGGAATACAATTTATATACCATCACAGATTAAAACAACCACAAAAATTATATATCTTTGCACATTGTACTAAAAGAGCAGAACACCCAAAACAAAGAACACATCCTAAAAGTAGACAAATAGAAAAGTCAAAGTCACTATACAGGAATAATAATCTGATTAACATTTTTTTTTCCTCAACAAAACCAGTGGAATGATGGAACAGTAATTTTTGAAATTACCAAAGTGCTGGAAGAAAATACCAACCAACCTAAAATTGTTTGTTGAGCAAACTCTTTAAAAAGTGAGAAATAACAATATATCCAGATATATATAAGCCAAGTTTACCACCAATATATCTTTTTAACAACTTTTAAACTAAAGGGTAGATAAGAAGAATGAACTCATAATGAAGATTTGAAATATATGAATAAATAATAAGAAAGGAAAATATTAGTAAATCTAATATTCATAAAATAATTTTTTAATTTGTGAAAAATTAGAAAAAGATAGAAATAAAATATTAATACTTAAAGAGCTGGTATGGCAATAATTGGGATTAATATTCTAAGGTCTTTTGAATATTCTGGGGAAATTGAAATATTGATAAACCTTGGACTTTATTAGGTAAGCAGGATAAAATTAGACCACAAAAGATGGAAATAAAATGTATAACTTTCAAATCAGTTCATGGAAAAAAGAAAGAACAGAGAAAAATTTTAAAACAAACAATAATAACTTCAAATACCAATACCAGAGATAAAAGCATGGGAGTGAGTGATAAAACAAATAGAAAACAGAAGCACAGGTCCAAATATAAATGAGAAACCACTGGGAGGGTGGCATACACCTATAATCTCAGCTACTTGAGAGGCTGACACAGGAGGATTGTGAGTTCAGCGCAGCCCGGGCCATTTAGTAACACTGCGTCACAAAAGCAAACAAACAAAAGTAGGTCAATGACTGGCTGGGGATAGGAATAGGAATTATTGCAAATGGGCATATGGGATCTTATTGAGGGGATAAAAATGTTGTAAAGCTGATTTATGGAAATGGTTGCACCTCTCAGTAGTAACTAAAAACTACTTATATACTTGGAATGAGAGAGTTTTATGGTATTTAAAATATACCTACACCAAGTGTTATTTGGAATGGTTTTGTTTGTGGGGTTTTTCATTTTGTTTTGTTTTTGTTCTAGGATAGGACCTAGAGCCTCATGCAGCTTCATCACTAAATACAACTTAACCCCATCTAGTGGTCTTTTTTTTGGACAGGGTCTTGCTTTGTTACCCAAACTGATCTCAAATTCCTAGGCTCAAAGTGATTCTCCCACCTCAGTCTCTCCAAGTAGCTGGACTATCAGATCAGCGTGGACTACCACACTCAGATTAAAAGTGCTTTTTCCAAAACTTGTGTGATATATGAAAAGTAAAAATGATAAAGAACCAAAATTAATAAAACAGAAAACAAAAATTCAATAGAGAAGATTAACAAAGCTATAAGTTAGTTTATTAAAAAATAATGAAATGAGTAAACCTATAACAAGATTAAACAAGAACAAAGGAATAAAGACCAAATGAATGTCTGGAATTTAAAAGGAGATATAATTACCCACACAGCAGGATTTTAAAGATAATACTATGACTGAAGAGTGAAATTACAATAATGTTCAGTATATTTTCTTTATGACTTTTAAAGAATATTTTCTATTTTTTAAGTACAGGATATACACAAAACCATAGTTAACCTTTTGAACATAAATTTTGAAGCTGTGTTACATATATAAGTTCATAATTATGGCTTCTTAAAATATTTTATCCATATAATCTGTTTATGTACATATTTGAATATACATAAATACCTCTCATTTTTATTGCTATGTGCTATGTAGTTTGTAAATATTATCTCTATCCTTAATGTTCCTGTTAAGGTAGGCACAAATTACTCATATTTCAGATGATACAACTGAGAGAGGCATAAGTGATTTGTTTTCAAAAACTAAAGATTCAGGGCTGGGGTTGTGGCTTAGTGTAGAGTGCTTGCCTAGCATAAGTGAGGCCCTGGGTTCAATTCTCAGCACCACATAATGATAAATAAAGGTATTGTGTTCATGTACAACTATAAAATATTTTTAAAAACCCAAAAACAACAACTAAGGGTTCAGCCAGGCACAGTGGCACACGCCTGTAATCCCAGCAGCTTGGGAGGCTGTGGCAGGAGGATCGAGAGTTCAAAGCCAGTCTCAACAACTGCAAGGGGCTAAGCAACTCAGTGAGACCCTGTATCTAAATAAAATACAAAAAGGGCTGGGGATTTGGTTCAATGGTTGAGTACCCCTGAATTCAATCCCCGGAACCCACAAAAAGGATTCAAATTCACTTTTTCTGGTTCCAAAGTGTATACTCTTTTTTTACCACAGTGATTCAAATATGTTGAATACTATATACACATGTATATATGTATCAAATATATGTATATTGTATATATACATATATAATATTTATTTTAAAAATAAGAACATAAATTTAAGTGTGAAGAAAACTTGAAACTTAATCATGCAGCCCTGTAAAATAGATTTCTGCATTTAAAAGCACCTACCTAAAAAAGACTACTAGACCCTCTAATTAGGCACTCCTTGAAAGATAACTTGAAAGTGTACAGAACAGAAACTTAGCATTTTAAAAAATTGAATGGATATTAACACAATCTCTGTATTAAAGATTGGGATAAACTTTTAACATCTAATTTGACCATTACAAAGTAAAGAATTTACCATCTCACCTGGTTCACTCCCAAAGCTTGCTTCCTCTTCTGACAAAACTACCCTGAAGTAAAGAAAATACATGGATTTTAGTTAAAATACATTTGGAATTCATATTCCCCAGTTTAATATGGTTTAAAAAAACTTTTTTCAGGGGAGATACCGGGGATTGAACTCAGGGATGCTTAAACAGGGATGCTTAACCATATCCCCAGCCCTATATTTCTAAAACTATTTTATTAGAGACAGTTGCTTAGTTGCTTAGTGCCTCACTAAATTACTGAGGCTGGCTTTGAACTCTTGATCCTCCTACCTCAGCTTCCCAAGCTGTTGGGATTACAGGCGTGTGTCACAGCACCCGGCATGGTTTTAAAAAAACACTTTTTTAAAGTCAGGAAACTTAAAAATATTTATCTGTAGATCTCACAAAATTTACATCTGAGAGTATTTTCTGTTTTAAAGATCTCTATGCTTTCAGTAATCACTTACTGAGTATCTGTACATCAGCATTGCAGGCACTGTGCTAAATTCAAGGTTGAGCATCCTTAATTTAAAAATCCAAATGCTCTTAAATCTAAAATTTTTGAGAACTAACATGATACCACAAGAGGAAAAATTCGACACTATGTCCAAAATTATTATTAATATAAATTTCCTCAGGTAATGTGTATGAAACATATATGAATTCATGTTTAGACTTAGGTCCCATCCTAAGATATCTCATTATGTATATGCAAATATTCCATAATCCCAAAAGTTATGAAATGTGAAACATCTCTGGTGTAAGCATTTTAGAGAACTCTGTAAGAAGTTTTATTTTCAAGTTTTGGAGGGTTTTGTTTTAGAACTCTTAGGAAATAAATGAAGGGAATGAAGAATATTCCAGAAAAAAAGTAGGGGAGTTCTATTTTAAAGAATGAAGTGATGTTTGTGAAAGAAGAGACATTTGCCTAAAATATCCTCAGTCAATACTAATTTTGGATGTTTAGGGCTTCTATCTAATGTGTTGATTTACAGAATCCATGTAATAATCAAAAAATGAGACAAAGAAATTGAACACAGATTTAGCCATTATTTCTAGGGCATAATCTCATAATTGCTAGTATTAGATGTATTTTAATAAGTCTTTAAAGACACTTAAAAAGCAATATAATATTTATTTGCAAATACTAAAAGAAATCCTATAGAGCAGAAAGATATTTAACTTGAAACAAAATTTCCAATGACAGTTATGTGTATATTTTTCTTAAACAACTTAGATGGAAGAGAAGGTGAAGTGCTTAGGAATCTGTTAGTTAACTCAAAAAGATGTTCTCATCATCTTGAAGATGCATGAGAAGCTTCTGAATAAAACTTCCATGAAATATAAGAATAAAAAAACTAGATTAATATATTTCATTTAGCATATGATTGTCGGGAGCCATTCTCACACGTGACTGGGTGACTCCCGGTTAGGGTCTGAGGAGCTCTGACTGTGTTGGAGCTTTCCCGGCCCTCTCCTGCTGAGAGAACCTGTGGGGGTGTAACTGACCACTGACCCCGGAGGCCCAATCACTGACCCTGACCTTGGAGTGCGGCCCCCTCTTCAACCTTCATTGGATGGAATTATCCCCTGAATTTCTTGTTCCCCAATAAAAGGCATTGTTCCCTGGCATGCTCGCTCGCTTGCTCTCTCTCCTGCTAGCCCTGAGTAATCCTTGCTGCCCTGCCGGGCAATTAGAAGAGGGAACCAGAGAGGGGAGCCATCTCGGACCTGGTCATAGAAAAAGGTAACTGAGTCTGTGTGTTTATTTTGATCTCTGCTAGCTAACTTTTATGCCAAGAACCTCATTAATGAAACCATTGCGCTGGCCGCATGGTAGATATGATATTTTTGTTATTTTTTTAAGAACTGAGCCCAAGGTTGCCATACCACCAAGCTACATCCCTAGTCCTTTTTATATTTTATTTTGAGACAGGGTCTCACTAAGTTGCTGAGGCTAACCTTGAACTTGTGATCCTCCTGTCTCAGCCTCCTGAGTTGCTGGAATCATAGGCCTGCTCCACCACGCCTAGCAGCGTATGATTTCAAATGTCAATATGTAATTAAGGTAAGTTTCATGTACAGCTAAACATTTACTAAACATTGATCTAAAACATTTATATATTCAAGTTAGCTAAAAATTTGGTTTGGGGGCTGGGGATATATAGCTCAGTTGATAGAGTGCTTGCCTTTCATGCACAAGCCCCTGGGTTCAATCTCCAGCACCACTACCAAAAAAAAAAATCGGTTTGGATTTCCTATAGAGAAAAATGGGGAAATGCCTTATTTTTAGGATCACCTTTGATTCAGCAATAATGGTTTGTAATTATTTGGGCCTAATTTCTGAGTTTGTTGTTATATTGAGTCAATCTGCTTACAATAATTGTGGCACTCTAAAAGAGAAACAGGGGGAAGATTTAATAAGAGGGAAACAGGTAACAAGAAGGATGTACGTAACAAGAGGCCCTATTTCCAGGTAACCAGTTCCAGTCCTATCTGTGTTGTTATGAAGATAGATTTTCCCCCCCAGTATTGGGGACTGAACCCAGAGATACTCTACCACTGAGCCATATCCCCAGTCTTATCTATCTATCTGTCTATCTATCTATCTATTTATTTTGAAACAGGGTCTTACTAAGTTGGCCTTGAACCTGTAATCCTCCTGACTCAGCTTCTTGAATTGCTATAAATTTTTAATAGCTTTTCTCACAATTGCTGGCCCTTGTCCCTTACTTCTCTCCTGCTGTCCCTGCAACAGAGGTACTCATGGCTCTTAATATAAGACTCCCAAATGACAGAATCTGAAGTATCATCACAATTTGTTTAGTACTTCTGTTACTTCCTTTACCTGTAGTGTTAAAAATGAGGGAAGAAAAAACAAAACAAATGTTTTGAAACAACAAATGTGTTATTTGCAAAAATGAGGTAGAAATAAGTATTAATGAACAAGAGAAGAAACATTTCTTCCCACATATATCATAGGATGGTGTCCAGGACTTCCCTTACAGTATATAGATTTGCTGGCTTACTTATGGAGGTTTTCAGTAAGAAAACTGCCTTCTATTTGTTCTTCTTTGTGATCTTCAGTAAGTTTCTTTGGAGTATCTTGTAGTCTCTAAAGATAAGAAATTCAATGTTAAGTAGATGGAAAGAATCTGTTTCTCTTTGCATGCAAAATTAGAATAAAAATTCTAAAAAACAATATAGAAATAGTTCTGAACTAGAGTGAGAAATATGGTAAATATGTGCTAATGTGATTTGAACTGAGCCCCACATATGTACTTGTTTATCCTGGCTGCCTGTGGGAACCTCAGACACTGTGATGTGGACTAGAGACAGACTGGTTTAACAACTATAGAAAAAGTAAAACAAACTTTAAGGGCATCTTTGGGGCTGGAAGATACCATGTCAGAACATAAGATAAAAATCCATCCCAAAGCCCAGTAATATATGGTTACGGGACATGAACCCATTGCAAATATTATATTCAACTTGAAGAAATACAACAGCAACCCTTTTCATGCTGTACTGAAAACAAGGCACAATGGCAAGTTAAAAGGTACTGAAATCTAGGCTATCAGAACTGAAGAAATGACTATCACAGTGTGACTCTTCTGGATGAGCCACACACAAAGATGACTGTAAGACATACAGATGTCAAAAGCTCTGTAATCATAGCCAAAAAGCATCTTTCACATGTAACTGTTTCAGAAAGAACTGATCTGTTAGTAGTCTCTTGCGTTGCAATCACACATAGCATCATTAACCATATCTATGACACTAATATAAGAGTAAAACAAGGAAATTTGTCTTTTAAACTTCTTTAATTGGACATGATCAGTTCCCATCACTTGTTCCTGTTAAATTTTTCCTTCTATAGTCTTTAAAAAATCTCCTTTGCATTTTAATTTTCTTTTCACTCGCCCACAATCCCTAATACCTGGAATCTGCCAGCAGTATTTCCATGGCTTTTAGTCTCACTGGCAGCATTTGGAATAAGGCAAGTGCTGATCCTTGGCTGAAAGAGTGCAGGAAAATGTTGCCTGATATTTTATAAATTTGAAATTAGGGCTGGGGATGTGGCTCAAGCGGTAGCGCACTTGCCTGGCATGCGTGCGGCCCGGGTTCAATCCTCAGCACCACACACAAACAAAGATGTTGTGTCTGCCGAAAAAAAAACTAAAAACTAAATATTAAAAAACTCTCTCTCTCTCTCTCTCTCTCTCCCCCTCTCCCTCTCTCTTAAAAAAAAAAGAAATTAAACTTGGCAAAAATAGTTTCAATGTTATCACCCAAATGAAGTATAATAAGTCAAAGCAAGAAAACAGGGGGAAGAAATGTACCTTGAAAGCTACAAAATCATATGGATGAAAGCCAACACAGCCCTCACAGATTTGGGACATCATTTGAGCTGTTTTCTCCCAAAATCCAAGCAGTGTTCTCTGCAGAAAAAGAAAAGGTGACACTATAGTTCTGCTTCTCCTCCACGATCAGTTCTGTGCTCTATTTCCTCACTAGTGTAGTATATGAATAGTTGCTGCACAAGAAACAGCAGGCACTAAATTCAATTGTTCAAGAAAAGTTGAACTATAAATCATAACTTTACATGAAAGTTAGCACCAATGTCTGCATGCATGTATGCCTATTTTTTAAACAGCACTGAAATGCACACTAGAGCCTAGAGAGTGACTGCAGCTAAAAGAAAGAAAACTAATGGATCAGAACACCTGAGGAATCCAAAAGCAAAATGTTAAAAGCATGGAAATGTCAATCACTATAGAAGGATAGACATAATGTATAATCTTTATGTTGCTATCATATAAGAGCATCTTTTTGAGAAAATATTTACCACTAATTTGGCTTTTCATTGAGGGTTCAAGAAAGACTTGTTCCAAAAATGTGTTGTTCTCAAGCTAACTCAGGTAATTGAAAATTTTCGTTGTTGCTTCAGTGTTTGTATTCAAAGTAAAGGGAATGAGTGGAGAAAATAAAAGAACTGAACTGAACTAATAGTTATTGGGTTACGGCATCATGCTTCACAAATAGTCATGTACTTTTTATTTTCAAATGCATCTTTTTTTTTTTTTTTTTTTTTTTTTTTGGTACTGGGGATTGAACTTAGAGGCACTTGCCCACCAAGCCACATCCCCATTCCTATTTTGTATTTTATTTAGAGGCAGGGTCTCACTGAGTTGCTTAGCACCTCACTTTTGCTAAGGTTGGCTTTGAACTCAGTCTTCCTATCTCAGCCTCCCAAGCTGCTGGGATCACAGGTGTGTGCCATCATGCTCAGTTCAAATGAATCTTTCTTGATTCCTACATTCCATAGTATTGAACTGAATTAGGTAGATTCCCTATAGGGTTAATACCTATTTTCCTTTAGTTTTATTATTATTTTCCTATGTAAGTACAGTTCATTTTACTTTTCTATTTACAAATATACATTAAAGTCAGCAACTGCTGCTTATTAATATCTAACTTATTCATTATGTGTTATTTATGTGTGATTTGGGGTAATGAAAGCAGAAGTAAGACCTCTAAGGAGAAAGCTATTTAGGATGGTAATATGGCAGAATGAAAAAAACATATGACCTAGAATTAGAAAAGTTATGTTTTTCCACCAAAAACTGAAAAATAAATAATAAAAAATTCTCTCTCTCTTCTCTCTTAAAAAAAGTTATGTTTTTGAATTTAATATTGCTATTTATTTTAATTCTCATAATTCTCATAGGTTTCACTTTTCTTATCCATAAAATGACAGAAATGCTTTCAAACTTTTGGAGCCACAATATCTTTGCTTGATATGAAAGTTTATGTAGAAATTTAAAGTGAGAAATTGAAAAGCTCTAGTTGAATCAAACCTAATGGGGTCTTGTATTTAGCCTTCTCAACATTTCCATTTACAGGTAAGTGGTCCCCTCTCTCCCTAGAACACCAAGGAGAATAATGTGAAGCTACAAGAGTAGATAATCTCTAAGGTCTTTTTCAGTTTAGGACTTTATAATTTTCTGAATGTTGTAACCTCAATGAGTCAATTACAGCAGATTCAAAGGAATCTGATCAACTATAATTTATTTGTACCCTTTAGACAACTTTTAAAAAGGAATCTCACCACTCATCTTTACTGCAAGGGCATGCTGACCATGTAGGTGGGTACCTGGTAGGTAGTGAGTGAATGAGATAACATATTGCAGCGACTAGCTCCAAGTAAATCCACTTTCTGACAAACATCCATCTTTAATTTGTCAAAAGAACTTTTGCTATTTCTCACTTGGATCTGTACCTGTAATCACAAAAATGCCATTATTACCTATAATACAGATATAAATATAGCATACAAGTTCATTATAAATGTTTTCAGACACATGAAATTGTAATAAAGGATACCAATTCCTCTGCCCAGTATTATTAATATTCCGTGATTAATGAAGACTCTAAAGAATTGTAAAAGATTCTTTCTAGTAGATATCATTAGGTTGAGAAAGTATGAGATGATAGATGGAAAGTATATAGTTAATAAGAAAAAATTCAAATAAAAAGAAAGATCTAAGATGTTCAGGATTATGGACAGTATTTGTCTACATGCAGAAGAATAAATGGAAATGGGACTTATTTAAAATGTTGAGAAGCATTAATAATATTTCTGAATCATGGAGCCATTCATAAATTTAAACTCAGGCCTATTTCTTACACAGAGAGTGAGTCAGGAGTGATTGGGTAATGTGAACACTCAACTTTTAATTCATTTATTCAATGAATATTTATGAGGTATCTATTACGTGCAAAGTACTCTTCAAGGTACTAGGATATTATGATACTTTCCTACCATCTCTGGGTAGAAAGGCACAGGAAAAAACATAGTAAATAAATATACAATATAATCTCAGGCTGCAAAATAACAAATAAGTTGAAAAAATGGGTGACTACTTTTAATAAAATTGGGCAAACTTTGGTGAGTTTATGCCTCATATTTCAATTGAGACAAAAGATGATGAGCAGGCTATGCTGAGACTCAATGAAGAGTATTGCAGGACCAGGGAAAAACAAGGACAAGGGTTCTACAAGTGGGGGAGGGCAAAGAGCTTATCAAGTTTTCAAAAAAGGAAGGCATAGGGTAGAGCATATTCTTCTTGGAGCACTGGAAGCAAGCACAGGATGAGGCTGTAGAAGGACCAGGGATCAGACAATGCAGAGCTTTTTTAGTTCAGATAGGAATTTGGATTGCGTCCTTGTTTTTCTTTTTTAATTGAAATGAAATTCACATAACATTACAAGTAACCATTTTAAAGTGTACAATTCAGTGGCATTTAGGACATTCACAATGTTGTGCAACCACCCCCTTGCACTGAATTCTAATTGTCAAGGATTGTAACAGGGATGGAATAAAAGGTTTCTGGGGCTTGAGGTCATGTGTTCACTTACTTTACAAGGCTGTTGGGAGTAATCAATGAGGCAAACCACTTACAATAGCTGGCACAGTATACAGCTCCATCAATAGTAAATATTTATTATAGCTTCTCTATGGAATGAATGAAATTTAATGTCCAGGCATAGTAAATGTAGAGGATATGGTTTATAATAAGCTTATTTAGCAAAAACATTTGTCCATACATAGATAGTTGCTTACAAGGTTTGTGGTCAAACTTTGTATTTTGGCAGAATGAAAAATTTAAGAACCTTCCCTTTTCTTAAAATTAATAATTTTACACAAATTTTTACTTAAATTAGATATTTTTTTCTTCAGTAATAAACAGTTTTCTTCCTACAAACAAGTTCCAAAAGTCCAAATAAAGAATATTTAAAGTGTAATTAGGTTATGAGGGGGATAAAAAAGATTAGTAAAAAGACTGATGAGGGTGCTGGGGTTGTGGCTCAAGCAGTAGTGCGCTCGCCTGGCATGCGTGAGACACTGAGTTCGATCCTCAGCACCACATAAAAATAAAATAAAGATATTGTGTCCACCTAAAGCTAAAAAATAAATATTAAAAAAAGAGAACACACACACATTAAAAAAAAAAAAAGACTGTTGAGGTAGGGATACCATGCCATTCAAAGAGTAAAAATACTTCTATTTATAACAACCTTTTATACTTTAACCAAAATCTCCACACAACCAAGAATTCGTAATAAAGCATATTTTTAAAAAACAGTCCAGTATTAGTATATAATCATATTTTATAATCTTTATTCTGTATCAGTTCCATATTTTATGTAACTAGAAAAGGAAAGTGACATATTTTCATACTTTTCTGAACTTTTCCACTTGTTTCAAGGTGTCTGGGTCCAGTTCTTGGGAGACATCTTTCATCCACAGGAGAGCTCCTCTGTATTCTGTGCGTGCCTGCTCCATCCTATTAATTGTCATCAAGGTATCTGATACTGCCCTTTGACTGAAGGTTGTTACTTCTTGCTTAAGACGAGACAGAGGAGTACACAAGGCCAGTCTGGTGACAGAGAGGTAAGAATCAGAGGGTTGTACATCCCACATGCAAAACAAAAGTTTAAACCAATTAATCAAAAAGCATTGTGCTATAAAGATTAGTTTATAGTACAGGTATGAAGACACGAATTGGTATACTGTGTATACAACCAGAGATATGAAAAATTGTGCTCTATATGTGTAATAAGAATTGTAATGCATTCCGCTATCATATATAAATAAAAAATTTAAAAATTAGTTTGCAGATAGGAAATTATCAAGATGGCTAAAGAGATAGAGAAAGCAAATAGGAATAATATAGCCAATTTTGAATAATTAATAATGATATTTTGTACTTCCTTTTTTACTTAAGGAAATATATAATTTTTGCAACATTTTGGATATTAGTTCATGCATAGATAATCTGCCAAGTAACCCTACCATTTAGAAAAAAGTTCTCAGGGAACAGAGAACCTGCATTCATAAAACACAATCCAATTCATACACAGCCTTTTATTTGGCAAGTTTAGGAAAAGCCTGGGTGCAGAAGATCAGATAAAATGCTAGAAGAATTAATGAGTATGGAATTCTTAGCATATAAGGATGAGGTAAAGTACTTAAGAAACAAAGCAAATTCAGCTCCTCCACTCTGTTTTTGACTTTATGGCAATAGAGGGCCCTATACTGAGTCTCTGTCTCACTATCTTCAAGATGGACTACTGCACTGATGTGGTGGCTTTGAAATAAAGCCACTTAATCTGGACATCATCTTTACAGGCCTAAGAAGGCCTGTTTTAATTTTTCTTCTGAAATTCAAAAATTCAGATTATATTAACAGGAGATTCTTTGGGGCAAGTAGCTTTATGCTAAAATATCGTGAAATGATAAATGGAAAACAAAAATTAAGAAGAAAAAATTGAATTCCACTTAAAAGAATAGTCTTAATGTTCTTAAAGATAGTATAATATCAAAAAAGTGAAAGAGGGCTGGGTATGGTGGCACACACCTGTAATCCCAGTAACTCAGGAGACTGAAGCAGGAGGATTGCAGGTTCAAATCTAGCCTAAGCAACTTAGCGAAACTGTAAGCAACTTAGTGAGACCCTTTCTCAAAATAAAATATAAAAAGGACTGGGGATGTGGCTCAGTGGTTAAGTGCCTCTGAGTTCAATCTCTGTACCAAAAAAAAAAAAAAAGTGAAAGAGGGTGTGGGGTAGCTCAGTGGTAGAGCACTTGCCCATCAAACAAGAATGTGAAAAGAAAAAGTGGAAATATACATATTTTAAATGTTAGCCATTCTGTGACTCTTACATTAAGTCATTTACGAAATAGAAATATAGGCCTAAAGGCTATTTCTAGGAATTAAGCAATGAAGAACATCAATTTTAGAATAGTTCTTTTAAATCCAAAATTAATAACTAAGAGCTAGGCATCAAAACAATTGTATACTACAATATGCTTCTCTTTTCCTTAACTCTTCATTGGAATGACCTTTCCCTTCCAAACATGCAAACTTAAGACATATGTCAAAATTGTCAAATAGACTATAGATATAAACATGATGAAAAGTCATGGGTAAACCTTTGCTTGGCAGAAGAACAGAGTGCCTTGCCAGTGGCATCCATCATTTTTCCAGCTTGAGTAGCATCCCGTTCTGCTTGAAACTTTAAAAAGAGCCCTAGCTCATTTTCTTCCTCTGATATAACTAGGGGGAAAAATATAGTATAGTTAATTATTTCATTCCATCAATTGTTTAAAATACACACAAAAAATAAAATTCTCACACCAGTAATTCTGATATTAAGAATTACTTGGGGAATATAAGAATTACTTAGGAAGGAAGAAGAAAAGACTTATTGTAAAAATGCAAATTCCTGGGCTTCATTTCCAGAGAGTCTGATTTTATATATCTGGAGATACACATTTTACAAGCATTCCAGATGGTTTTGATGCAGTGAATTGATAGACCTTGCTTTGGGAAAACTGATCTTTAATGAAAAAAACAAAACAAAAAAAGGAAGAAAATTACATTTTCAAATGTGCAGAAATACATTTTAGACTCATTGCCTTTTACAAAGTATTTTTTCCTATTTATCTAGTTGTTGATTTATTAGTGATTCTCATCCTTAGTATCTCAGACCCACAAATGTCCACAGTTCTGCTGCAGAAACCCTAAAAGTTTCAGGCTAGCACCTGTCAATAATTGTTGGTTACCAGAGTAATTGTGTAGAAACTTTTGCTAATTGAATGAGTATTTTATCACTGTCAGATCTTTTTATTTTTATTTTTATTTGTTCTTTTTAGATATACATGACAGTAGAGTGTATTTTGACATATTATACATACGTGGAGTATAACTTCCTATTGTGGTTGTGTATGATGTGGAGTTACACGGGTTGTGTATTCCCATATGAACATAGGAAAGTTATGTCCAATTTATTCTATGTCATTAGCTGTCAAATCTAATAATAAAAAAGTAGGGGGCTAGGGTACAGCTCAGTGGTGGAATGTATGCTTAGCATGCTCAAGCCCCAAAGTTCAGTGCCAAATCCACATTAAAAAAAAAGAGGAGGGGGAGAAACAGAACTTGAGTTTACATGTCTTTTTAAATCTCATTTTCTAAAATTCCACTTTTACTTTATCTTACAAAAATGTCAGATTAGAAGTAAACCACAAAACAAAGTTGTCCCTCACTATAGTTTTAGAAACAATTATATTGTATAAAGTGACGCTCTAACCGCAATAAGATAGATAAGTGGGAAAAGTTATAAAATGTCCAATTGAACAAAACAAAACCAAATGTCATACCTACTCTCACCTTAGTGCACTGCAGAAAAACTGAAGTTTAAAATTTTAGGTACGTCCCCATGTTCCTCTGAGCCAGCAATAGAATCAGCCCTTCTCATCTACAGATTCCCCAATCCTGCTCTTCTCTCTGTGATATTTACAAGTGACTCTAGAACATGGTAGTTTCATGGGGGGTGACTATACATTCTCTGGTATCCTCTTTAATAAAACCATTTATCATATTATGAACAACTCACCTGATCCAGAGTGGATTGGAACTGGGGGGAGTCATGTTAATTTAATATTCTGATTAATTGAGAGATATACATTTCCTTTGAGTCAGAAGTTTCTTAAATGTACCTCAGTGAAAACTACTAGAAAAAATACTCATTTTTGTATGATGATTCAGAAAGATCTCTGAGAAACTAGTATACTTCATTATAAAGTATCAAGTGAATATAAGCATCATTTGAGTCTTATCTTTATCAATGCAAAAAAGCAGGGAATATGGTTGAATGTGTGCTGTGAGTGTGTTGGGACCTGCCTGCAACATCTACTGAGATCCCACCCTGATATGTTCTTCCCCTAGTCAAGTGATTTCCATAAAGATTTATAACACTGGAGGTTGGGGTGTAGCTCAGCAATGGAGAACATTCTGAGCATTCATCATGAATTCCTAGAGATTCCATCCCCAGCACCAAAAAAGAGAGAGATTTATAGCACTGTACTAATTTACTGTTTGTGCCTGATGTAATTCCCATATTTGTCTGATGTTAATCCTAACAGAAGATGTATTAATACAAGAGTCTTCAAGAAAACACATATTTATATACAATTTCAAAGAGAAGGTACATAATGAAATCTACATATGTGTAATCTCTTCCTTATTCTGAAATGTTCTATCAGAGTGCTAAAAGATCTAGTGATTTCAGGACAAAATTTAAGACAAACAAACTTGCCAATATTTCTTGTCATCACTTCTATCACAAGACTTCTTTGGTCCAATGGCTGTAACAGCTTTTAATTGGTTGGTAAAATATACTATCCCAATAATCTGACCCCAAACTTCATTTGCTCCTTTATTCCTCTATTAGTCTCAGTTAGAAACTCTTCTGCCCATGCATGCTCTTCTCATTTCTTAAGCTCATTCCCTAGATGCCAAATATTTTCTCCATATATTCAGTTCTATAAACCCTTTAAGTTTTACCTCAATTCCCATTTATAGAGTTGCATTGCTCTATTCCAATTATTTTTCACTTATAGGAATTCAGAGTCATGTCTTTATTTCTATACTGAACTCAATTATATACTATTTGTATCATCTCTTATTTTTTACAAAAGTTGTTTCTCCCAACTATTTCCTTGGGAAAAGCACATAGCCTTACACATAGCAGATACTCATAAAATACTTGAGTAACTATGCCTTACTGAATTTCTGTTCTTTTCTGAGTTGTTGGTGATTGAACCCAGGGCCTTATGCTGCTAGGCAAGTGTTCTACCAGTGAGTCACATCCCCAGCCCTGGATTTCTTTATTTAATGGGATGGTATATGAGCTTTGATTATAAAGTAGTAAGATTAACTTACATAGCTTCATGAGAAATCATTCATTCACTGAGCAAATATTTATTGAATACTGAGTAGATTCTAGATATTGTTTATAGGACAATAAAAATAAAATAGACAAAGTTTTTTTTATAGGGACATAAAAATAAAATAGACAAAGTCCTGTTCTTAAGGAGAGCATATTCTAGTGGTGAGAAGAAAAACAGCAGATAAAATATAGAATGTTAAATAACAGGGAGTTATGAAGGAGAAGGGGTACTGTATTTTAGATATGGGGTTTGGGGAATTCCTCAATATAAAGAAGACATTTGGTCATACCTAAGGGAAGTTACGGAGCCCACTGTGAAGACATGCTTGCTGTGAAAGAGATCAATATAAAGTTCAAAAAGACAGGTTTTAGGAAATGTGATCAGAGAGGTAACCAGGATCATAGGGGTAGCCATATCCAAAAGGCCACTGTATTTAAGCAGGAAAAAAAATCCAAGACTGAGTTCCAACCCAATGAGGTCAAGGGGAAAGAAGAATCCAGCAAAAGCAGAATGAGAAGAAAAAAACAATTAAGAGGAACACCAGGGAAGCGTGGTGCCTAGAAGCAGAGTGAAGAGAATATCAAGCAGCAGATAATAATCAACTGTGTTAGATGATACAATAAGCCAAGTAAGGACTGGTCATTGGGCTTACCTCTTCATAACCTTGATAAGAGAAATTTGGTGGAGTGGTAGGGATGAAAACTAGAGTGGGTATAAAATTAAGCAAACAGAAAGGAATAGACTGCATACAGTTATGCCAAATTTTTCCGTATGAGGAGGAGAGAAATGGGCTAACTCTGAGATAAGTGGGGTCAAGAAAGAAGCTTTTAAGTGATGGAAACAAATCTACTTAAGACTCTTGGCAAGAAAACAATATCAGCAGGGTGAGAAGATGCACACCTGTAGTGTCAACTACTTGGAAGACTGAGGCAAAAGGATCACAAGTTCCACACCAGCCTGAGAAATTTAGAGAATGAGACCAATCTCAAAATTTAAAGAGGGCTGGGATATAGTTCAGAGGTAAGAGTACATGCCTAGGCACTGGGGTTGTGACTCAGTGGAAGAGCACTCACCCACATGGGTGAGACATTCAGTTCGATCCTCAGCACCACATAAATATAAACACATAAAATAAAGGTATTGTGTCCATCTACAACTAAACAAATAAAATTAATTTTAAAAAGTACATGCCTAGCATGTGTGAGGCCCTAGGTTCAATCCCTAGAACTTTAAAAAAGAAAAGAAAGAAAAATGAACATCACTTTTGAATCTGTGTCAAAGGATTTGATGAACTAGAGAATATGAATACTAAGGATTTTGAGAATAGGTCACTATAAATGTTTGTATTTTGCCATTAAAAACTGCTCACAGGGGCTGGGGTGGTGGCTCGGTGGTAGCATGCTTGCCTAGCATGCGTGAGGCACTGGGTTTGATTTTCAGCACCACATACAAATAAATAAAATAAAGGTCCATCAAAAACTAAAAAATATTTTTAAAAAACTGCTCACAAAATAGTTCAATAAGTCACTATTTTTCTATTAAATGACTTGTTTTCAATAATACAAACTAGGGGAGTGATATTGGGCAAATTATATCATTATATTGTGTGCATGTACAAATATGTAACAACAAATCCCACCATTATGTGCAACTATAATGCACCAACAAAGAATGTAAAAAAATTCAAACTAATATTAATTTTTAATGGGAATTATTAGGTACCCATGATGTCATACCGTTGAGTCTTAGCTGATATTTCTCAACTATCTTCAGAAGTTCAGTGCACGTCTCTTGAATGGAGTGAAAAACCTTGAAATACAAATTTTATTAAGACACTTTAAAGAACCATAAACAGATATAATTTATAAGAACTTCAAAAGTGGAATATTATGTCTGTTTTATAAATATTATGTCTATTTTCCATGGCTGTGACATATTTTAGCTTTGGTTTTACTTTTTATAAAAAAGCACATTTGGATTTCACCCATTGGATTTAGAAAAAATGATGATAAATACATGGGCTAAATCTGTGTAATTTATCCTCCTCTCAGCTGTAACTATCTAAACACCAAACAAGATGTATCCAATATAAATAAACTGAACCAAATACTGCCAACCACAGATGAAAAGAGTATAACCTAAGAATGTGTTAACTCCGAATTTGGCTTTTTCCTAACATTGGTATAAACAAACAGTGCATTAAACTTACTATAAAAATAACACATGGGTTGGGGTTGTGGCTCAGTGGCAGAGTGCTTTCTTAGCATGTGTAAGGCACTAGGTTTAATTCTCAGCATCACATATAAATAAATGAATAAAATAAAGGTTCATCAACATCTAAAAATATTTTAAAAAATAACATATTACAAGCTCAGGTGTACTGTTATGGTTAGGATAACAATAATGTACTATACATTTCAGAGAGCTATATGAAAGGATTTTGTGGGCTGGGGCTGTAGCTCAGTGGCAGAGCGCTTGCCTAACATGTGTGAGGCACTGGGTTTGATCCTCAGCACCACATAAAAATAAACAAATAAAATAAAGGCATTCTGTCCATCTACAACTACAAGAAAATTTAAAAAAAAGAAAGGATTTTGTAAGTTTTCACCATTAAAGAAATGATAAATGTTTGAGAAAATAAATATATTCATCCTGATTTAAACATTGAGTTATATACATGTATCCAGCATTACATAGTACCCTGTTAGTATGTATATTTTTTGTTTTTATGTATCAGATAAAAATTAAATTTAAAATTTAAAATAGTATTTTACAACATCAAATATAAATTGATTTTGGATTATTTTTGTTTGAAATTTTCTGTGGATATTAATTCTTTCGGGCTGGGGTTGTGGCTTAGCAGTAGAGCACTCGCCTAGCTCGTGTGAGGCCCTGGGTTCCATCCTTAGCACCACATAAAAATAAATAAAATAAAGGTATTGTGTACAACTACGACTAAAAAATAAATACTTAAAAATATATATATTATAAATTCTTTCATTACCACTGTCGCTAACTGCTAACAAAAAGAAATAAAATATCTAGTAGACTTTCATTTGAAAGTTAATCATGTGATGGGCTGGGGCTGTGGCTCAGTGGTAGTACACTTGCCTGGCATGTGTGAGGCACTGTGTTTGACTCTCAGCACTGCATATAAATAAAAAAACATCTATCAACAAGTAAAAAAATATTTTTAAAAAAGTTAATCGTGAAAATTTGAGCTGAAAATACATTATACACATGATATAACTATTCACATATCTCTATAAATTTAGGTTTCCCAGGTAAATAAGCTAACATGGATTTCAGAGTACAGTCTCCTCCTCACAAAATCTTCTTACAGTGAAGAATTTTTTGTTTATTATGATAGTTTATTCAAAAGACCTTGGCTCTGTGTTGTAATATCAAGCCCTAATCTTTTGATTACCAAATAAGCTCCCAATATCATTAAATGGCCTGCATATCCTATCTCTGGCCCAATTTAGCCATAATTTAGATACCTGATCAAACCCAGGGAATATTAATAATAAGCATGAAAATCTTGCATGGAAAATATCATCAATTTTTCATGTAAGTTCAGATATGTGTGAATTGAATTTTGTAGCGGGTCTTGGCAATTTAAAGATGTTTTAAATGCATATGGAAAAAGATTAGAAAAGAATACCAAAAAGATAGTTCTCCTAGAATGAAGTGATTTGGGTTAGTTTTTCCCACAGAATTCTTTACAAGTTTTATGTACTATTGCTTTTTTAATTTTTACAATGAAAATATTTCTTGTTCTTTAAAAGATAGTGTAAATGTGGAAGAAAATTCTTGATTGAGTTCAAATATCTGTCTAATGGATAAATTTTCAATAATTATATGTCATCCACAGATTTCCTAGGAATGTAAAACAACAACAAAAAAAATCTACTCCTGTGGGAGTACTATGTGGAAAAAGTGACGATTTCCCTTAGTGTTAAAACATACACTACTGTATACTACATATAATAAAATCCCTTCATTTTTCCACATTTATTACTGAATAGTAAGAGGAATACTTTTTGTTTTTTAAGAAAGAGTGATAGAGAGAGGGAGAGAGAGAGAGAATTTTTTTGATATTTATTTTTTAGTACTTGGTGGATACAGCATCTTTGTTTGTAAGTGGTGTTAGGATCGAACCCGGGCCGCACGCATGCCAGGCGAGCACGCTACCACTTGAGCCACATCCCCAACCCAAGAGGAATACTTTTTAACACAAATAATAACAGCTTGTTCATCATCTCTTTCCATATTTGTTATGGCAATACTTTATTTATTTGCAGAATTAAAATACTTAGTAGAACAAGATCTATTTAATTATACCTATATTTTTAAAGATCCCAACATAATGGTTAGATTCATAACAACACCTGCTTGGAAATATTTTTAAGAATTATCTTAAATTAGTATATGCACATGAAATTAGTAAGTCTAAACTTACAAATCCAGAATTATTTGTTAATTTACTTGAGGCTCTTTTATAGCGTAATTATTTAAAAGTATAAAATATTCACAGGTTTAAAGTTGTTTTAGTGCAATTATTCCTTTTATTTTAAATGAAAAACTAAGCTAAAAAAATATTATGAACTACTTTAATAACTTTATTGCTTAATAGAAAAACTCTATCTTAATTCACTATTTGATTTTAATTAATTTATTTCAGTGAGGTATATACTTCACATCAAAGTACTACAAAATATTACTATAGTATATAAAATATGTTATATATTATATATACATAATATACATAATTACCAGTTGGGAATTTAATTCATTAATATTTGGCTTAAAACTATAATATGGGTGTCAGAGAAATTACCTAATTCATGATTTTTAAAAATATTTTATTGTGTAGTTGGACACATTACCTTTATTTAATTTATTTATACGTGATGCTGTGGATCGAACCCAGGGCCTTGCATGTGCTAGGTGAATGCTCTACCACTGAGTCACAACCCCAGCCCCACCTAATTCATGATTTATCTAATTTATCTGTTCTACAAAAATTCTTCAATTGTGAGGATTGTGACCTCTTATTCAGAAGCTCTGATTGACAGTTGACTATAAATAAATGCTCTATGACAAAATTTGCCTTTATCCTCTTAAGCTCTTTGGTATAAAAGTTTGTCACAGACCTCCTTCTAGTCCCAAAAAATAACCAGTTAAATTTACCTCAAGTTTAGCATCCAGCTCAGCATCAGATGCCACCACATGCTCATCTTCCTTTTTTCCTGTTGCTTTAATGAAGACCTGTTTGGTTTTCCAGTATTTTTTTTGCATTCTGCTGACTACCGACTGGGTATCTTCTGATCTGGGTTGTCCAAAAGAATCCATGGAGTAACTAAAATAAATAGACTAAAATTAGTGGGTTTTTAAAAAATATTTTTATAGTGGATGGACACAACACCTTTTTATTATGTTTATGTAGTGCTAAGGATCTAATCAGTACCTCACACATGCTAGGTGAGCGCTCTACCAACTGAGCTATAACCTCATTCCAAATTTTGTTTGTTTGCTTGGTACTGGGGATTGAACTTAGAGGCACTTAACCACTGAACCATATCCCCCAGACCTTTTTATTTTTTATTTAGAGACAAGCTCTTGCTAAGCTGCTCAAACTTGATCCTCCTGCCTCAGCCTCCTGAGCCGCTCAGATTACAGGCATACACCACTGCACCCAACAAAACCAAATTTTTTTTAAAAAACTTCTCAATAAACTATTTAGTCAATTTAATCTAATTGACAAAATGAAAAAGATTATTAAATAGAATATAATGCTCACAAATATGGTAATGCTTTCTTTGTATGGTTTCAATTGGTTATAATTACAGCTTGAAAAAAGAACAGGCAAAAAGATTAGTGACACATTAATTTTGGTTGGGAAACAAAGGCGATAAAACTTATGATTTTATAACAATTCTAGAAATAATTAGATTCATCTCACTAATCTTTATTAATAGAAACTTATTAGCATCTAAATTTTGCTTTTCTAATAATACTGCAAAATGAAGAAACTTGTGCACATACCTTTATTTATTACTATTATTTCCTCAGTGAAACTTTCTGTAGTTTTAACTACTGTTATAACTACAGTTTAATACATATTCTCAGATATGCCCTGCCTAAAAGATCACTCCAAAAAATACTCTAATGTCCTGTAAGCCAACAAAAATAAAAGCCTTAGATATAGAGGTGGTATGTTATAAAAGAAACAAATGGATATCACAAACCATCAACATAAAAATCAGATGCCTAAGTAGTTATTCTTAACATAGCATGATTATACATATAAGGAAATGCAATTGTGAAAAATTTTCTTAAGAAAATGTAAAAAGGAATAATAACAGCTTGACTCTAAAGCCTATTTATTCCAATAAACTGTGGGAATAGAAACAAAAGGGAGATTTGTGACTCATTCATCACTTCCAGGAGTATCAACAGATCTACTGTATTCTGTGTGTGGGTAAAGAAGTAGCATTTAATTTTCTTTTTATTTTGAAGTACTTAATACTTAAATAAAAATAGGATGTCTAATTTTTAAATTACTAGGGGGCAAAACAAAAGAGCAAGAAAAACTTCAGCAAAAAGCAAAAGCCGGGGCTGGGGATGTGGCTCAAGTGGTAGCGCGCTCGCCTGGCATGCGTGCGGCCCAGGTTCGATCCTCAGCACCACATACAAACAAAGATGTTGTGTCTGCCGATAACTAAAAAATAAATATTAAAAAAAAAATTCTCTCTCTCTCTCTCTCACTCTCTCTTTAAAAAAAAAAAAAAAAAAAAAAGCAAAAGCCAAAGTAGAAAAAACAGGAGTAAGGAAACATAATAAACAGTATAAATCAG
Organism: Callospermophilus lateralis; assembly: GCF_048772815.1. Classification (NCBI taxonomy): domain Eukaryota; kingdom Metazoa; phylum Chordata; class Mammalia; order Rodentia; family Sciuridae; genus Callospermophilus; species Callospermophilus lateralis. The sequence continues at coordinate 32,253,752 of NC_135313.1, read as the reverse complement.
GGGGCTGGAAATACAAACAATATTATTTAAAATGATAACTGCAAATTTCCCTTTAAATACATAGTCTAAAATTAAAAAAAATCCTATCATATGCTATTTGAGATCCACCTAAAATTAAATGATAGAGAAGGAATAAAAATAGATATAGATTAAGATATACCAAATAAATACAAAGAAAATTAAACTAGCCATATTAATATCAGACAAACTAGATTTAAGTTAAAAGCATAAAACAGCACAAAAATGATCTGTAAGTCCACAGGTGGCAGCTTTTCCACACACCTCCAGGTACTCTCCTTTGGCTGTCCTGCTAGGTTCCTGGGCAGTATAGATTGGTAACCGTTTAATTGCTGATCCTTATATGTTATCCTAGATAACTTGGCTGGACATAATCTGAGTAAAGAGAAAGAATTCAATCTTGGGTACATAGGAGGCTTGGGGTTGATATAAGTATTATACTGTTCTGATATAGCGTCTTGAGGGAAACTTGTATTTTTTCCTCTCTCATCCAGTTTCTTTCTGCTTTCAGTTTCCTCTCCAGATTTTATAAATTATTGGCATGAGGATCAGCCCAATTGTATGACAAACTGCTGATCTCTTCTACTAAGCTGACTGTAGGCTTAAGCCCGATCAGTTAGGAAGACAAAATGCTAGGGAGTGGGCTGGAGTTGTGGCTCAGTGGTGGAGTGCTTGCCTAGCATGCGTGAGGCACTGATTTCGATTCTTAGTACTGTGCACATATAAATAAACAAAGGTCCATCAACAACTAAAAAAAAAAAAATTTTTTTTAAATCCATGTTGATGTAGTTCAAACAATATATTCCTGTCCTCTCCATTCTCTCATCTCCTTTTTGAGTGAGAACAAGTAAGTACTTTGTCTGATTGGAAGTTTGAGAATAATAAACTTGACTCCTCCTTTTTTATCTGAAAGCTATGGTACTTCCTAAGAGTACGCACTTCCTGGCAAGGACAGGAGAGTGACTGGGAGGGTAAATATGCAGAAGCTGATAATTGTATATTTGTGGTTTTTTAACTAAGACCACTGTTAAATCTGCTTGCCACTAGGGGTGGGTTAGGCAGAAGTCCTACTGAGTTAAGATATCAGATAATAGAATTTAAGGCTGGCAGGACTACCTAAGTTTAAGAGTTTTATCCTGGAGAAGAGAAAGACAATGAGGAAGTGATCCCCAAAAATCTGTATACAAAGTCTTCCTAGATTTTTGCTGATCACTAAATCAGTAAGTGGTGGGAGAGATACCAGGAGTCCTGACAAAAAGCCAGCGGCTGAAAGATGAAATAGTTAAGTGGAAATTTTAGCTGCTCTAACTACAGAGGAGACAGAGTTTGAGAGCTTGAGTTCAGCCAATTTAACTTCCTTCTAAAAAAAACTTTTTTTTCAGAGAAACAAAATCTCTGCCAAACACATCATTCAAAATGCTAAGGAGCCAATAAAAAAAACCACTGGACACACTAGTATGAAAAATGTGATCTGGGTATGGTACGCCTGTAATCCCAGCAATTTGGGAAGTTGAGGCAGGAGGATCAAAAGTTCAAAGCCAGTCTGAGCAGATTAGTGAGGCATTTAGCAACTCAGTCAGACCCTGTATCTAAATAAATATTAAAAATGGCTGGCGATGTGCTCAGTGGTTAAGCACCCTGGGTTCAATCCCTAGTGCCCTGCCCCCCCCCTCAAAAAATGTGATCCTATGGCCAGGGGAAAAACAGCAGTCAATAAAATCAGACCGCAGGGCTGGAGCTGTTGCTTAGTGGTACAGTGCTTACATTTGTGAGGCACTGGGTTCGATCCTCAGCACCACACAAAATAAATAAATAAATATGTTGTGTCTACCTACAACTAAAAAAAAAGAAAAAAAACAGACCCCCAAGCCCCAAAGACTTCCCAGATATTGCAATTACCAAACATTTAAAAGCAGATATTATAATGTATGCAAAGACTTAAGATAGGATGTGTACACAAAAAACAGAAAATATTAAAAGTAAGTGATGGTCTCCAGTTAAAAGTTTAATAACTATAATTAATAATTGAATGGATAGGCTTAGGAACAACTGGAAGATAGCAGAAGGAGTGAAGTTGAAGAGAGAGATGGTGAGGCAGAAGGAGAAAGATAGAATGGGGCAGGAAAACATTCAAGGAAATAAAACATCCCAAAATATATGAATGACTTTAACTTAGAGATGCAATGAGCTATGCAAACCCCATGCAAGGTAATACAAGAAAATTACAAATAGGTCCCTCATATACAAAATGTTTAAATCCAAAGATTAAAAAACAAACAAACAGGCTGGGGATGTGGCTCAAGCGGTAGCGCGCTCGCCTGGCATGCGTGCAGCCCGGGTTCGATCCTCAACACCACATACAAAGATGTTGTGTCCGCCAAAAACTAAAAAATAAAATATTAAAATTAAAAACAAACAAACAAAAAAACCCAAACAAACAAAAAAAAAAACAAAGACAGCAAAGGAAGTCAGTCTTGAAAACAGAAAAAAAAATGGCATATTACACACAGGGAAAGAAAATTACAAATGGAACGTGAGTTCTTGACAAAAACAACAAAGTTAAACTAAATAGGACATATTTAAGGTATTAGAAACAAGAAACATCTGCTAACTCATAATTCTACATCTGCTGAAACAGCCTTTAAAAATAAAAGCAAGGGGTCTGGGTTGTGGCTCAGTGGTAGAGCACTTGCCTCACACGTGCGAGACCCTGGGATTCATCCTCAGCACCATATAAAAATAAATAAGTGAAATAAAAGTATTGTGTCCAACTACAACTAAAAAATAAATATTTAAAAAAATAAATACATAAAATCAAGGTACCCTTTTCTTGGGACACCTCCCCCTTCGGAAGCTCTGCTTTCTATTCCTCTAATAAGTCCTATTACCTTGCTCTTAAAGTAAATAAATAAAAATTTAAAAATAAATGCAAAGTAAAAACATTTTCAGATACCAAACAATTCCAAACAATTTCTTGTTTCTAATACCTTAAATATGTCCTATTTAGTCTAACTTTGTTATTTTGTCTTTTAATAAAGAGATAAAGACCTAAGAGAATTCATGGTCAGAGAAGTTTCAGAAATGCTAATAGTCGGGCTAGTTGTGATTTAGCTCAGAGATAGCGTTTGCCCAGCGTGCATGAGGTCCTGGGTATGATTCCCTACACTGCAAAGAAAAGAAATGCTAACAATCTATCATGAGTGAATAAATAAGGAAAATGTATTATATGGAATACTGCTCATCCATAAAAAAGAAATTATCTTTTGTGACAACATGAACAAACCTGGAGGACATTATGGTAAGTGAAATAAGGCAGGCACAGGATGACAAAACAGCACTGTAGCATCTTCCAAGCTTTCCGATTCTGTCATCATGCTGGACTTTTGCTCTGACCTTTATGCCTCCCCTTTATTAAGACCCTGATAACGATCCAGAAGAATGTCCCCATCTCAAGATCCTTAATCATACAGGCAAAGTCTCTCTTTCCACAGAAGGTGACAGTTTCACAGATTTCAGAAACTAGGACAGGAACATCTTTGGAGGACCATTATTCTGGCTACTACTCTCTATTAATTTTCACCCTTTTTTAGCAAAAGGACAGACTCAAGTAAATTCCTCAGGAAAGGTAGCTGGAAGAAAATTCATAAGTCCTTGTATGCCTGAAAATGGCTTTATTCTTCTCTTCTATTTTAGAACTGGAGAAAAGTCTTTTTCCATTGTGTTTCTAACATTGGTTTCATGATGGAAATTTTCATGCTAGTCTGATTCTGATTATTGTTTCTTCTTTTTTTTAAATGTTGATGGACCTTTATTTTCTTCATTTATTTATATGTGGTGCTGAGAATCGAACCAGGGCCTCACACATGCTAGGCAAGTGCTCTACCACCAAGCCACAACTCCAGCCCTGATTATTGTTTCTTTGATAGAGATCTGTATTATTTCTCTAGAATTTTTTCAGTATCTACTTTTTATCCTCAGAGGTTTGAAATTTCATAATGATTTATTTAGATTTTCTCCGAAGCAAATCACTTCAAATTTATGGCATAAAATAAAAACATTTTATTATGATGATGGAACGTCTGGGCCACAGGTAGTGGAACATGCTAAACAGATAAAGTTAAACAACTGATTATCAGGGGACTACTGCAGTCACTTAGAGGTTTCATTCATGTCTTTTGGTCTCTGAACTGAGATGATTCCAGACTGAGCCTACCAGGGAGTGGCAAGTGGAACTTTTATAGCATGACAGTCTGTTGATCATCCTGGGAGGAGCTTTGAAAGATGGTGGTCCAATTATCCTCAGATGAGTCTTTTTTTTTTTTTTTTTTTTTACATAACAACCTATTCCTCCTTTTGCTTAAGGGGAAAACATCTGCTATATTCTTTTCACTTGGTCTTAGGGGTATGTGAGAAAACTGACTGAATATTTAATTAGCTCTCCTATTGGCATCTGGTAGATCTGCCAGGGAGACTAGCTGCCAGATCTATAGCAGTTCACTTTATGTGTATTTTACTCTTTCTCTATTCTGCTTTTTCAGTCAGAACTCTTATAGTTGCTTTCTGTATTCCAGAAATGCTGAAATCTCATGTGCTAAAAGTTCCTTCTGCATTTTGTTCAACTAAATTGATATGTTTTTGTTTTATTTGCCTGCTTCAGTATCATTTCAGTGAGAAAGGGGATAAATGTGTTTATTCTGCCATTTTTAAAAACCGAAGGCTCTGTTATTTATGTCTTTGATAATTGGTTACCCTCTCTCCTGGAATTAATGTCATACATGTATTAGACCTCCTTGATATGTCCTCTAAGCCTTGTCTCTTTGCACTCATTGGTTAGGTTAAGCCTTTAGTTCCTGGTCACACAATCTGTCCATAGTGCTACTCACAGCATGATACCTAAATTTCCCTAAAATGAATAATCTTAAATAGAATGATACTATGACCAATCTCTGATCCATCACTTCCATTTTATTTATTAGGAGTGAGTTACTAAGTCCAGAGGGGAAGGTGTGGTGATATCATGGAGGTTGGCTACACACAATCTTCCTCTTTACTCCAACACTGGGGAAAACAAGGAAAGATGAAAAAGGACCTGTGTAAAGAACAGACAGGCTAGGGTTGTGGGTCAGTGGTAGAGTACTTGCCTAGCATGTGTGAGGCCCTGGGTTCGATTCTCAGCACTGCATATAAATAAAAAAAATAAAGGTCCATTGACAACTAAAAAAATATTAAAAAAAAAAAAAAGACAATAGAACAACTCCAGGCAGGGCTAGATTATACTGGGAGACTGGGAAAAAACTACAATGAGAATTATTTTAATAAATTCATTTGATTTTGAATGAACAGGAATAAATCATAAATACTGGACTGAGATGTTTTAATAACCTAAATCTATCAAAGAATTATGAAGTTATGGAAAAATGTCATTAAGGAAGTTAAAACCAATGGTTTTCCTTGAGGTTAGAACATGGTTGCTGCTATTCCAGGTACCCAGATATCACATTATGTCACCCAAATAATAGGGAGATTTCCTCCCTATCTCTTCTCATTATAGAGAAGAACCTTTCCTAGAAGCCTGTTTGTAATTGGATCATCTGCCCATATCCTATTAGATAAGATTATTCATCCTGGGAGGCAGCCTCTGCTAGAAAAGATGAGAGGTGAAAGGCTACTAATCAGTTCCTAGAAGAAATGTTTAAAGCTTAATATATTGTGGAGTTTTCTATTTTTTTTCATACAATACATTTGTATGTATGTATCTGTATGTGAGTGTGTGCATGTGCATGAACACTTATATACATAATATATTTAAGGGTTATATTCTGGGCATACATGTTCATGGTTATCTTTTCTTAATTTTTTTTTTTTTAGTTGTAGGTAGACACAATATCTTTATTTCATTTTTTTGTGGTGCTAAGGTTTGAACCCAGTGCTTCACGTGTGCTAGGTGAGCACTCTACCACTGAGTCACAACCCCAGCCCCTCACAGTTATCTTAATAAATTTTTCCTCTATCATGAGTATCCCTCTTTATTACTATTTAATCTTATTTTCTATTTTTTCTCTTATTGATATCCTGTAAATGTATTCAAAGGAAAGATAGTTTATCTATTTTCCCATGCCTTCATTTTCAACTTTTGTACTATGGTTTTATTTTAGGTGCATTTTAACATTTATGTATCTGTTTTCTTAGATAAAATGAATCAATTTACATTTAATATGACTAGAATTAAGCTTATTTTATCATCTGATTTTATTTTAGTTATTGTTTTTCTTTGCTTTTTTCACTTATTCTGCCATATATACTTTATTAGATATCCTGACAAAAACTAACATTATCACTACCCAGTAACAACCCAATATCATCTCAACCTGATTTTGTTGTATATATATTTTTTATAATCAACACACAAATTTTTAGCTCACCTTATTTCTTATATCCTATATTTTCCTTCTTTGTTTTAGCAAAGGTCTATATTTTTTAAATTAGTTCTTTTAGTGATTCCTGTGGGTAGTAAGTTCTCTTAGTATTGATATGTATGAAATTCTCTTCATTTTGCCTTCAAATTCATAATAGGTTAATGGTATATAAAATTCTAGGTTGTCAACAATTTTCCTTTTTAAATGTATTTAGTATTCTATGAAAGACTCATTGTTGGTTTATTAATTCATTTGTACATCTATTCATATATATATATATATATATATATATATATATAGAGAGAGAGAGAGAGAGAGAGAGAGAGAGAGAGAGAGATGTGCCTTTATTTATTTTTATATGGTGCTGAAGAATGAACCCAGTGTCTCCTACATACTAGGCCAGTGCTCTACTGTGGTAGAGCCCTACCCTGCATCTCTATTTCATTTTAATTCCTTCCTCATTCCCATTTCTGAGGCAATCATTTAATGTGTTTAATGTATACTTTATTATTTGTCTTTAGCTACTTTCTTGCTACAAAGGCAGAGGTGAACAGATCCAGCATATCTCATGGCTCACAAAGCCAAAATTATTTCTTATCTGGTCTTTTATAGAAGTAGTTTTCAGACCCCTAATCCAGGCCACAGTTCTCAAGCATAATCTAAAGAGTCAATATGTCTCTTTAACCTGTACTGTTTATATTGAGGAAAATGTCTATTTTTTTGTTCACACACACAAATACATATCACATACATCAAATTTTAATCACCTGACTAATCTTTCATCAACTGTCCATTAATTCAGGATTGATTTTGACTCTGAAAAATCAATGCATAGATTATAGACTGTTTTGTCTATAATATATTGCGGAGTTTTCACAGATGGACATAAAATAAAGCCTACTGAAATTACCATATTGGGGCAACTGATAAAATACTATAAAGTCACAGACTGAGAATCTTCCCTTCTAACTGCCCTTAAGAATGGATGTTAGGAGCTGGGATTGTGGCTCAGTGGTAGAGCTCTTGCCTAGCATGTGTGAGGCACTGGATTCGATTCTCAGCACCGCATATAAATAAATGAACAAAATAAAGGTCCATCAATGTCTAAAAAAAAAGTTTTTTTAAAAGAAAGGATGTTATAAACTACCAGCTTTACTAATACATTAGACTTGCATCTAAAGTTATAATCGTGAGTCTGTTAAGTTAGGTGACTTTGATTATTCTTTATGCAAATTTGGTGTCATTACTGAGATATCAGAATGATTACAGACTTGTTAAAATTTACAAATACATGGAGACACCAGATTGGTGAAGAACTAAAGTGTCTGAAATTTCCAGTATAGTCCCAGTCAGGAATTGAGTTCCTTCCATATATTAAATACCAGCTTTGCTCTAGGTTTTACTTGGCACTGTAGTAATAAACACCAATAAGATACTGATATGGGAAAATCCAATTAAATGAAGACCTACATTTATCAAAAGTAGAATATGGCAATTACTTATCACTATTGAATTACAGTTCCCAAAATCCCATACTAAGCAGAAAAATTGTCCACAAAGAAGTTATCATCCTGAGTATTCTTACAAAAAGACTAAAGCTTAATAATTTTTCAAAAAGAATTCAAAATTACATAAAAGATACTTTTTCTAGAGGGGGCTTAAGATATTTAAAAGTTTTGGATTATTTTAGGACTACTAGTTACCAAAAGAATAATCATTATACTTGTAGAACTCATGATTTTATTTATTTATTTTTTCAGTGCTGGAGATCAAAACCCTTAGTTTTTGGGCGTTTTTAAAGATTTTTAGTTGTAGATGGATACAATTCCTTTATTTATTTTTTTAAAAATTTTTTTAGTCATAGAAGGACACAATACCTTTATTTATTTATATGTGGTGTTGAGGATTGAACCCGGGACCTCACACATGCTAGGCAAGTACTCTACCATTGAGCCACAACCCCAGCCCAATACCTTTATTTTTATTTATTTATTTATTTTTTAATGTGGTGCTGAGGATCAAACCCGGTGCTTCACATGTGCTAGGCAAGTACTCTACCCCTAAGCTACAACCCCAGCCCTCTTAACAAGAGAGCCTCTTAACAGTTTTTAAAACATTTTCACATACTTTATTTCCTTTGATCCTTATAAATAGCCTCTGAGAGTAAGAAATGGCAAATTTTATTTATTTATTATTCTAGTTTTGTTTTGTTTTTGGTACAGGGGATTGAACTCAGGAGCACTCAACCACTGAGCCACATCCCCAGGCCTATTTTGTATTTTATTTAGAGACAGGATATCACTGAGTTGCTTAATCCTTCACTTTTGCTGCGGCTGGTTTTGAACTCATGATCCTCCTCCTCAGTCTCCCAAGCTACTGGATTACAGGCCTGCATCACTGTGCTTTGCTTACTCCAGTTCTTGTAGAAGAAGACAAGGCTTATGAAACAAGGGAACTTTCTCAAGGATATAGATAAAGAACTTCTTGATATTTTTGCATACATCCAAGTCATTTGACCCTCTCCACATTTCTATTTTGAAGGTAGCAAACATGTGATTAAAATTTTCTCCTATCTTTTAGTTAACTACAATATCCTGTATAAGTTTCCAAATTTTCCGGTAATCTACTTCCAAAAATCTATAGGTTTCCAAGAACTAATTTGCTACATTTGTATAGAGTGGTGTAAAAAATATAAACAAGTCATTAACAAAATCCAGTACTGGAGATAAAAACCCTTAGCTGAATTTCTGGTTACAATAAATTTTTTATAGAAGTAGTCCGTAATTTTAGTAGTCAACACAATTTTAGTCTTTAAGGAAGAGGCTATATAAAAAAGACAAATTAGATATTATTTTTTTCCAAAAATGATATGAAGCAGATTGTTATTTACTTTTTAGACTTTGACAGATTAAGCAATTACTATAAAAAAATACTTAAATTTTTTTTGTGTGTGTGGTACTGGGGATTGAACCAGGAGAGCTTTACCTCTGAGCTATATCCCCAGTTCTGTTCTTTTTTTTTTTTTTTAATATTTTTTAGTTTTCGGTGGGCACAATATCTTTACTTTTATGTGGTGCTGAGGATCAAACCCAGTGCCTCATGCGTGCTAGGCAAGCACTCTATCACTAAGCCACAACCCCAGCCAATCTGTTCTTTATTTTCAGACAGGTTTTGTTAATGTTGCTGAGACTGGCCTCTAATTTATGATTTTCCTGCTTTAGCTTCTCAGGTAGCTGAGATTATAGGCCATGTGCTACTGTCTGACAAAGCTATAATCAATTTATTTATATACTTCAGTCAAATTTCAGAAAATAGCCTATGAGCAGCTTTTAAAATAGATTATTAGAAAATAAGATTTGAAAAATGTTAATGAAATCAATGAGACCATTCAAAATATAAACAATATATTAGGAAAGAAGAGGAAGTAAACAAGGAAAGAAAATATTATTTTATCTCTTTGAAGGAATGACTGAAGTTGTACTTCAAATGTTCTTGATTCAACACTAAGTCTTTATCTTAAAATAATACTAAAGTTAGGGGCTGGGGTTGTGGCTCATCCACAGAGCACTTGCCTAACATGTGTGAGGCACTGGGTTTGATCCTCAGCACCATATAAAAATAAATAAAATAAAGGTATTGTGTCCAACTACAATTTTTAAAAAATTTTAAAATAATACTAAAGCTAATCCTATATGAAACTTTAGCTTAATTGCAAATTTAAGGCCAGTACTTCCCCCAACCCTCTATGGCCAGTGTCCTCAGGTGCACAGCCTTGCATGTTATAAGGCTCAAATGAGCTAACATGCAAAATTGCTTTGGAAAACAAAGTTGTACACAAAACAGTTGGACCTCCATATCTGCCAGCTGCACTTCTGCAGATTCAACCACTCACAGTTTCGTGGAAAGTATTTGGGGAAAAAATTATATCCATACTGAACATGGGCATACTTTTTTCTTTATCATCAGTCCCTAAACAATAAAGTTATACTTTCACAGCATTGTATTGTATTAGGTATTGTAAGTAATCTAGAGTTAGTTTAGAGTATAAAGAAGGATGTGCACAGGTTATATGCAAATACTTTGTCACTTTATATAAGTAGCTGGGATTACAGACATGTGCCACCATGCCCAGGTAAGATCCTAAAGGTTTTTGTTGTTGTTGTTTGTTTGTTCATTTTCTGCAAGCTCTCCTTTATTCTGCAGTGAAGTCAATCAGTCAGGCACTGAAGGGCTCATTTTCTAGATATGGAAATGGCCAGATCCCAAAGTTTTAAGAAAGAAAAAACAGTTCCCAAACAAAATACTGGGACTAATTATAAGGGTAGATGTCTCAAAAGTAGCAAAACAAACTGTTAAGACCAAAATCCAAACTGGAAGAGCACTAAAGGGAAACTCAAGATGACAGCCAGACAGAGCAAGCAGTTCATAATCCAGAAGGAAGATGAATGACTCTGGAAAGGAAATCTCCAGAAGAAAAGCACAACTGAGTTTCACATACTCAAACTCACACAGTAGACTTGTTAGAGTAATTGGGGAAAAAAAATCAATGGTATATATTCCAAAATTAGGTAATAAAAGATAAAGCTATTACACCAACAAAAATGAAAGGAAAGAATGTTAAAGAGGAGGTATGGGTACATGGGCCTATTGAGTTGTCTCAGGAGTTGAAAGTCCATAATAATGAAAACACTTAACTTGATAAAAACTATAATTTAGGGGAGGAAAATGAGGAAGAATGTTGGTGAAGGACAACTAAATCCTCACTTAAAAAAGAAAAGTAGGTAGATAATGCCTAAAATTAATATATCGAAAGGTAACATATAGCTGGGTGCAGTGGCACACACCTGTAATCCCAGCAGCTTGGGAGGCTAAGGCAGGAGGATTGAGAGTTCAAAGCCAGCCTCAGCAACTCAGGGAGACCCTAAGCAACTCAGGGAGACCCTGTCTCTAAATAAAACACAAAGAAGGGCTAGGGTTGTGGCTAAGTGGTTAGTGCCCCTGAGTCAATCCCCAGTACAAAACAAAAAACAAAGAACCTCCACCAAAAACCCAATATATAAACATATGATTTAGAAGTATGGTGGGAAATAATCAGAGGAAACGGAGGGCTGAAGGTGCCACTGGAGACTAGAAGTAGGCAGAAGTGGGAGGACTGCTTCCCAACACTAAAATCCTTTAATCTTATTTGACTTTTAACAGTCACATGAACAATTTAAGTGACAAATTATTTTGGGGAAAAAAAAAAAAAAACCAAGTGTTAACTTTAGTAATTAAAACAGAATGGTTGGTACTGGTACCAGAACAGACAGATCAGTAGAACAAATGAAAAAAAATATCCACAAAGAGACCAAAAAACACAAAAGAATTTATCATGATTAACGTATTAATTTTTTATGGCGCTGTATCAAATTATCATACAGTTCATGACTTAAAACAGCACAACTTTATTCCCTCCCAATTCTGAAGACCAGAAGCCTGAAACCAAACTACTCTTAAGCTGTGCTGCCCTAGAGGCTCTACTGGAAGATACTCCTTGCTTCTTCCAGCTTCTTGTGGCAGCTGGTACTCCTTAGCTTTTGACAACATCTCTGCCTCTGGCTTCATATTGCCTTCTCTGTGTTTTTAATCTTCCTCTGTCTTTGTGATAGTGTTTAGAGGAATCTGGGGGTTTTTTTGGTGGTGGTGCTGGGGATTGAACCCAGGGCCTTATGCGTGCAAGGCAAGCATTGTACCCACTGAGCTACATCCCCCATGTGACAGTGTTTAGGACCTTCCCAGATAATTAAGGATAACCTCATTTCAACATCCTTAATTAAATCTTATCTGCAAAAACTTGACCTTGTTGGGGCTGGGGTTGTGGCTCAGCGGTAGAGCATTCCCCTAGCACGTGCGAGGTCCTGGGTTCGACCCACAAAACCACATATAAATAAATAAAATAAAGCTATCATGTCCAACTGCAACTAAAAAATAAATATTAAAAAAACCCCTTGACCTTGTGAGCTAATGTTCCCATATTCCAAGGATTAGATTTATTATCTTTGGGGGTCACCGTTCAGTCCACTGCAGTCAAAATGGCATTTCAAATCTGTATAATAGGGATATGTTATCCAATGAATGGTGTTAGAACAATTTGCTGTTTGAGAAAAAAATTTTCAATACTTAAGTCACCATAAGAATGATTAAAAATTTAAATACAGGGCTGAGGTGTGGCTCAGTTCCAGAGTGCTTGCCTAGCAAGTGTGAGGCACTGGGTTCGATTCTCAGCACCACATTAAAAAGAAATAAATAAACAAAATAAAGGTATTGTGTCCATCTACAACTAAATTTTTTAAAAATTTAAATGCTAAAAAAATACTTAAAATGACACCATTAAAAAGTGTAGGTAAATGTTAAATTTGGGATCAGAAGTCTTTTCAACATGATAACAAACATGATAATCATGTAGAAAAAGACTTTAGATATCACAGAAGTTTTAAACTTTTTTTTTTTTTTTTTTTTTTTTTTTTTTTTTTTAAGAAAGAGTGAGAGAGTGAGAGAGAATTTCAATATTTATTTTTTAGTTCTCGGCAGACACAACATCTTTGTTTGTATGTGGTGCTGAGGATCGAACCCGGGCCGCACGCATGCCAGGCGAGCGCGCTACCGCTTGAGCCACATCTCCAGCCCAGAAGTTTTAAACTTATATATTTAAAATGCATAAGTAAAATCTGAAAACAATCTAACTGGGTATCATAACATGTAAAGAGGAAAGGGTTAATATTTCTTAAATAAGTATTATAACTCAGAATTAACCACTGAAAAATAAGGACAAAAGAACAGGTAATTCACAAAAGAATTTCAAAAATTCAATGAATATACAAAAATGTTACTTAATCCCTTTTATAACTAAAGAAGTATAAATGAAAGAATAAAAGTCTGTCAGATAAGCAATGATTAAAAAGTTTAAGAGCTTCTGGGAAAGATGACAGAATAAATGTATATTCGCCTAACTCTTTTCCCTTAATTAAATACAAATAAATAAATTTTCCCAAAATTAAATGCTAATAAATAAATGCCAGACACAATGAAATTCACATCAAATTTAACGAGAATATCCAAATCTGAAACATAGCTCCTTTAATTTCAAGCAGATTCAGTTGGGCAACTTGAGAAAGTACTGACGAACCACACCAATAAGTACTCAGTAAGTTGAAAAGACAAGTCCTTGAAGGTGCAACAACCAGAATTAGAGAAAACAGAAACATTCTACTGGGTGCCTATCTCCCTATCACCCGATAGCAAAAAGACTACTTAAAAAGGGATCCTGATGTTTAACATGGGGAATATGTCTTTTCAACTCTTCTGGTTTCCATGAGGAAGGTCTTTCTATGCCTCTTGCCCCTTCTTCCACTGTGAGAAACCTGACTGATGAGTTTACCACTGGTCTACATACCACAGCAGGGTAGAACTTTTATATTTTTTGACTGGTCAGAGCTTGATTATCAAAAGTCTTAAAATTGGAAAATATAGTCCCATTTTTAAACCTGTCACTCATCACTTGTAACCTACAAAAGGCAAAAGTCTCAGAGTATTCTTTCTAAAGATTTAAATTTTCATTTCAGACGGTATTTCAAACTCCGAACTGGGGGACAGAAGGATTAGAAGCCCACCAATGCCATCTGTGTTAGTTTTGCATCTCTGTAGCCATAATAGCTCACATAAACAACCTGAAGGAGGAAAAGTTTATTTTGGCTCATGTTTTCAGAGGTTTCAGTCCATGGTTAGTCTCTCCATTGCTCTAGGTCTGAGGTGAGGCAAAGCATCATAGTGGAAGGGCATGTCAGGGGGAAGCTGCTCAGCTCATGGAAGCTACAAAGCTAAGGGTGAGCAGCGTTGTGGAGAGTGGGGCAGGAGCCCTGGGTGCTGGGGAAAGATAAACCCTTCCAGGGCACATCCCCAGTGACCTACTTCATCCAACTGTGTCCCACTTTCCAGTAGCCCATCAGTCATCAATGGATTTAATTCACTGATGAAGTCAGGACCCTCACCATCCAATTATTTCATGAAAGTCCTATCTCTGAATACATGAGACTTTGGGAAACATTCCACATCTAAACCCTAACATCATAAATGTCCTCCAACAGATCTCTCAATACTAAAGCTAATATTTTAATCTCTATCTGCCTAACTCCTTTGGTTCTCAGGATGGGGCCGGACAAATTGCATTGTGTATTGGACTCCCTAAAACTCCCAGTGGCCAGGATAATTTTTATTTTTCCTATCTGGAGACAATGGGGGACTAAGAGGAAAACAGAAAGCTGGTAGTCAACCTTGCACAGCAGACTAAAGTAAGCTAATCACAGATCTACCTGCCTTACCTGACTGTGTAATCAATGATTAACCCATGCTGTGGAAAAGAGTCGAGAGACAGCATGTGAGGACCATGTCACCAAGCAGCCAATTACTGAATGGAAATAAGTATCCAGTCTCCTACCTCAGACTCCAAGGCAGTTATTGAAATTACCAGGTAAGCAAGGAGGGGTTTAAGATAACTACTTATACCTTTCTTGGGGGGAAAGGCAGGCCAGAATAGAATTGGCCCATTCAACAAGAAACACCATGAAAAACTAGCAATTTTAAGAAAAAGGAGGTCCTACCACAACATGAAAAAGAGAAAATACATACTCATGAAAATTGTTCCATGAAATAGAAGGATAAAGAATGGTTCTGCATGCAGATAAATAAAATATAACTCTATACAATAGATAAAAGACAACTGAAAGAAGCAAGAGATAAGAGAGAAAACATACTACTGAATTTAAAACAACTACATGCAGAACAGATATTTCATAAGACCAATTTAACATGGAGAATGGGTCTGGGGAAATAATTAAAAAGTGAAGATTACAGGCAAAAGGGGTTACATTTGAACAAGCTAGTTAGATAAAACAAGGATGACAAATTTGAAAGGTAAAAAACTGAGATCTAATGTAAGTAATACTCCTGGATTAAGACAAATATTTGGAATAGCAAAATATGCAAAGGTATAGAGCTGAAAATTAGAAGGGCTCATTATGTTAAAAAAAAGTCTTCCTTGATTGAGATATATCATGGAATGTTGCTAAATTTTAAGAGAAAAGAAAGAATGCTCTTAATATCTGAGCAGAAACAGGACCATCAGAAAATTAAGTAATTTATGCTGGCATCAGACATTGCCTCAGTTATATTAGGTAGTAAAAGTGAAGGGCTGGGATGTACTCAGTGATAAAGAGACAGTGGTAGTGATGGCCTGGGTTCCTCCCCAGCACTACAGAAAAGACAGTGAGTGCTATGTATAGTGCTGAGGGAAAAAGAATATGACATGGAATTTACCAATCATGTGGAATACAATTTTAATGGGTATATAACATTATCTTGTGTGGACTGCATAATTTATTTAACTGACTTATCAATGGATATTTAGATTGTTTTCAGACTTGATAGTATTTCAAACCAGGCTACAATGAATAAATATGTATTTGTATTATTTAAAATACTTATATTAGATAAACTTCTGAAAGTATAGAAACTGAAACACATGGTATATGCATTTAAAAATATCTTCATTTTGCTGTGTTGTCCTGCACAGATATTTTTCCATTCAGCATTATTTTTCCAATAGCATATGCTCACTTAGTGTCTCTGTGACACATATTGGTGATTCTTGCAGTATTTCAAACTTTTTCACTATTATTATATCTGTTATAATGATCTGTAACCAGTGATCTTTGGCGTTATTATTGGTTTTAGGGTGCCAGAAATAGCCATATCCATATAAAACAGTCAACTGTTGTGTCTTTTGACTGCCACACCAGTAACCCCTAACTCTACCCCATGGTCTCACTCTCTTTCCTCAGGCTTCCCTATTCCCTGAGACAGAATAATATTGAAATTAAGACAAACAATAAACCTACAGTAGCTCTAGGATTCAAGTGAAAGGAAAGGTCGGAGGTCTCCCACTTTAGATAAAATGCTAGAAATGATTAACTTAGTGCAGAAGGAAAGTTGGAAGCCAAGATAGACTGAAAGCTAGACCTCCAGTAGCCTAGCTGTGAATGCAAAAGAAAAGTTCCTGAAAAACATTAAAAGTGCTACTCTAGTGAACACACAAATGATAAGAAGCAGAATAGCTTATTGCTGAAATTGAGAAAGTTTTAATGGTCCTAGATAGAAGATCAGACCAGCCGCAACACTTCCTTAGCCAAAACTTAACCCAGAGAAAAGCCCTCACTCTCTTCAATTCTATGAAGGTGGAGAGAGGTGAGGAAGCTGCAGGAGAGAATTTTGAAGCTAGCAGAAGTTGGTTCCTGAGGTTTAAGGAAAGACTCCGTCTCTATAACATAAGGTACAAGGTGAAGCAGCAAGTGCTGATGCAGAAGCTGCAGCAAGTTACCCAGAAGACAACTGATGCAGGGGCTAAACTCAACAACAGATTTTCAATGTAGATGAAACAGCCATCTATTGGAAGAAGGCACCTAGGACTTTCTATTAGATAGAAAGGAGTCAATGCCTGGCTTCAAAACTTCAAAGGACAGTCTGACTTTCTTGGGGTGGGTGGGGGGAGTGGGGGTGGAGTTAATGCAGCTGATGACTTGAAGTTGATGCCAGTGCTTTTTTACCCCTCAGAAAATGCTAGGGCCCTTAAGTATCATATTTAATTTACTTTGCCTGTGCTCTATAAATGGAAAATTAAGTCTGGGTGACAGCACACTGGTTTATAACACAGGTCTTTGGATGGATCCCCAGCAAAATAATAAATAAAAATTAGAAAAATACTAGAAAGAACTATCACAAAATGGTAACAGTGGCTAATGATGGCTGTTGTAAATATACAGTTACTTGAAGCTTTTTCTATCACAAATAAATTAGAAAAAAATTAAATTCTAGCATTATATGCAAATGAGTAAATAATGGCAAAATAAGATATATAGAAAATGACTGAATTTAAGAAGTCTGAAAAGTTTTATTTCAGGAAAGAAGACAAGACTTAAGGATGAATGAAAAACAGACAAATTTAATAAGAGATTAAGGATATTATTAAATGACAAAGCCTGGTTCATCTGAGGAAACTTTTCTAGTTCCAGACATATTTGAAAGTCTTTCACACATCCCATCTGTTGTTAAAGAACATTTAAAAAATTAAAATTTTAAAGGAGGTACAGTGAGTACTGAAACAGGTAAAGTATAAAAGAAATTATTTAAATTGTAGAATATACCACACAATAAAACCGCAAAGTATCTGTATAGAAAAAAATAGTACATTATCTATTTATATGTAATATTTAATATTTTGATATATGGTTCCAGTTCATCACTGGTATAAATTTTGTTGTATTGTTTTATGATAAACATTTATAATAAAAATAAGGCTTCTTACTTTTTCCACCAGTCTCATGTTTGCAGTTTTTGCCCTTTATAAAGGGCTGAGCACCCTCCTAATTCTAAAATCATAATGAGGAGTTGCCTGGAAATTATAATTAATAGTAATTAGAAGAGTGCCAGCACATAGCTGTCTCAATGGCAACATGTGTAATCATTTTGCACTATTAAATCAACATAAAGAGTTCAAAGAATATGTTAGGCACAAATAACAAAAAACTATTTTAAAGCGTGGTCATATAAAAATACATGACATTAAATGTTTATTTAGCTGATAAGTGTATACTTAACTCCTACCAAAGAATGAGGAACCTGTGGCTACCCCATAAATATTGATTGGATGATGATTAAAGCAATATCGCCTTACACAGTACATTGTCGAGTCCAATCAAATAAATCAATACACAATACTTAGAAAAAGAACCCAAACCACGGAGAAACGTTATCTTCCCAACAGCTATTTTAGTGACCCATAGTTTATAACAGCTTTTATGCTTTGTGCACTGAGATCATCTATTACATGGGAAATAATCCCACCCCCTCTACTGGCAAACGCACAGCATCGCGGGTTAGTTGCGAGCGGGATCTCTCGCCCCCACCCCTTTTCTCCATCTTTCTTAGAGCATCAGGTATCCGACCACTGACATCATGGCCCAGGATACCCGACACAGGAGCTGGATCCGTGCTGTGGGGATGGGTTCTCCTTATGGGACCAGAGGATTAATGCGCGGACCCCTCCGAAGCAGGTGCATTCCGCAGTTCACTCCAAACCGCATTTGCTTATGTTTTGTTTTACGGATAGATCGCCAATTACTTTCTAAGGAAGACATTCCCATAATAAAATAAAAATAAAACAACATAAATGTTTTGAACAACTAATAATTAAAATAAAATAAAACAACATATAAACAAGGCCAGCAGTAAAGCACCTGAAGGCTGTGAGCATCTGCCTCTACAGAAGCGCTCTCCACCTTCGGGAGAAACCACCCAACCAAGCCTTAGGCCGCCGTGCTCCTTCTCCACGGGCGAGCGTGGGCAGGCGCCCCGTCCGCCCGAGGGGACCCCGCCCCGCCCTGGGCCACTCGGTGCGGTGCTGCCCCGAGTCGGCCCGGAAGAGCGCGGGTCCGGGCTTCGCCCAGGGGGAAGGCCGCAGGGCCCGGCCCTCGAGGAACCGAGGCGGCCAGCGAGGCCCCGGGGACCGCGTGCGGGTGGCGCCCCTGCCTCCCGGCATCGCCAAGGGAACCCAGGATTTGGCCTCCGGGCCAGACCGCAACCCCAGAGGGAGGCGACGGGAGGGAGGCCGCAGACGCTCACCGCGACGCCGGAATCGCGCCGCGCTGGTCCTCCGCCGCCTCGGGTCGCGCTCGGCCGCGCGGACGTCCGTCCCGGCACCCGTTCCAGCCGCCGCCCGCGAGCCCGCGACGCTGTCGGGCTGCTCCCTCAGCCTGTGCCCTCGGCACCGGAGCGTGGAGGTGTCGGGCTCCGCTGTGGGAGGCGGGAGATTTAAACCCGGCGGCCGGGCGCGCGCGTGAGCAGCGCCTCCCTCTTCGCCTCGGCCCAGGCGTCCGCCGCCCCTCGGTTCAGCTAACCACACGGAGGCCGGGCTCGGAGGGCGCCACTGTCCGTCCACTCGTGAGTGAACTTCTGGCTTCTCTCTGTGCCTTCTTTGCCCAAGTCCTCTTTGCTTAATAAAGTGAAGTGACTGGCACCAACTGGCGAGAACGTCACTACAAGGAACTGATTGTGAGACCTCTGAGGCGGGGGTAAGTGGAAGAAGTGCTCGGCTTCCTTTCCGAGCCCCGCGCCCTCAGCAGGGTCCCTCCCTGCCTCGCTGAGCCCTCACTGCACCAGCCCGGCCCTCAGCTGCGGGGCCTGAGAGGCTCGAAGCTTTCCTCGTTCATGGCCGAGTCCGCAGGTGGGTTCTCAAAACCAGGGTTATGCAAGCGGGAGAGTTTCATGTGCTGGTTTTTCTTATTTTAAATATTTAAAGAGTTCTAAGTTCACAACTGATAATAATTTAGCTTCAAACGCACATATAGATAACCATAATTTTTTTGTGTGATTAACGAGTCTTTAAGAGTAAAAGATAAATTCTGAGCCTAAAAGTCTCAAAAAAAAAAAAAAATTGGAAATAAAATGGAGTTGGAGACTATAATGCCAAGTAAAGTAAGCCAATCCCCCCAAATCAAATGCTGAATGTCTTCTCTGATATAAGGATGCTGATTCATAATGGGGATGGTGGGGAGCATGGGAGGAATAGAAAAACTTTAGATAGGGCAAAGGGGAGGAAGGGGAAGCGAGTATGGGGGTAGGAAAGACAGTGGAATGAGGTGGACATCATTACCCTAAGCGCATGTATGAAAACACAAAAGGTATGACTCTACTTTTGAGAAATTGTGCTCTATTTGTGTAATATGAATTGAATTGCACTCGGCTGTCATATATAAACTAATTAGAATAAATAAAATTTAAAAAAAATTTAAAAGAAATGAGGCAAAAATAAAATTGCATTATTGGTGGAAGATAATTTAATAAGCTCAAAGTGCTTTCTTTTTAAAGGTGACTAAAATTGTAAAATGTGAATTCATTGTACGGGGGGGGGGGGAACTAGATGATAACTAAAGATGTGTAAGATTATTGAAGACATAAAGATGGGGTAAGAAGTGCTCACTGTAACACCAGAAAAAAAATAGTTGTGGAATAGAAAAAAGGGAACTAGGGTTGGCTGGGGTTGTGGCTCAATGGTAAAGTGCTTGCCTCCAATGTTCGTCGGGTCATCAGGAAATAAATAAAATAATAATAATAATAAAAGAATAGAAAAAAGGGCAAACTACTTATAAAGAGTCAGTTTGGAATGAAAATGAATTTAGATTCTTATGCTATTTGAATCTCAAGGAATAGTTGAAATTATATGCAAAATTTTGGTATGTCATTTTTTTTTTGGAGGAAAAAGTCCACAGCTTTTCTTGGATATTTTTTTTAATACTTTTGTTGTTTTACATTATAATTACACATTATAGTAGAATTTCTTATTACACATTCTCTTCTACATGGTCAATTTCATTCCCCTTTCCCTCATTCTGGTCCCCTTCCTCTACTCTATTGGTCTCCTTTATATTTTCATGAGACCCCACCCCACTTTTTTTTTTTTCTCTCTTTCTAGTTTCTATATGTGAGAAAACATACCAACCACATTTGACTTTCTGAGTTTGGCTTATTGTGTTAACATAATACTCTCAAGTTCCATCCATTGTCCTGCAAGTGATATAATTTTGTTCTTTATGGCTGAATAAAACTTCATTGTGGGTATATACCACATTATCTTTATCCATTGTAGACAAAATCCAGATTCTTAAAAAAGAGTAAAGAAATTAGCATTTGGCAAACATGCATGATTACTATACTTCTTTGGGATGCTTTTCCTGACTCATAGTTTGGTGTCCTTCCCACGGGTCACATCATGCTTTTCATTCAACACTTACCTGTATTGTAATTATCTACCTGATTTTCTTTCCCATTAGATGCTGAGCTGTTCCAAAGCTGCTCCAACTTTACACATTTCCACAACCTTATCTCCTAGTACTGTGCCTAATATATACTAGGTACTGAATTTCATCAATGAATAAATTGAAAAATGGTTAATTGACAACTGAAGGATACAGTATAAAAATCTAAAAAGAACTGCACATCTTTCTTCCAAAGGCATAAATGACTAACATAGTAAGCAAAATAACTTAAAATGTTGCCATGCTTATGGTAAATTCCTGGGATATTTTAGGCAATGCTGTTCCAGTGGTCTGCAATTTATTACAAGAGAATGATAAGCTACCATTTTCTGCTTTCATCTGAAACAGAGAAAGGTTCTCCAAGTAACACACCAGAAGTCGGGACAGTGGCTGTAAGCCAGGCCTGAAGGTTTTGTTCACTTAATTGGGTAAAATTATACAAAGATACATGTTTCTAGGATACCATAAAGTGTAGCATTAACACTTAATCAATTTTTCTTCATAAGTCACTAAGTGTCCAAGTGGTGACACAGGATTGGAATGATTTTGGCAAACAATGCAGCTACTGATGCTCCTACTGAGCAGGAATTAGGTCTTACTTATGATGTTCATGGTTTGTGGAATGAATAATAATCTTCCTTTAACTGTTGGATTGATGATTTGTATTAGTCCCTTAATAAATAAAGTAGGCAGCCCAGTAGTTAAGTTTTAGTGTTTCATTATTATTTTAGAAAATTAAAAGATTAAAATGCTTTTTAAAGGATTTAATTTCATTTAGAAGTACAAACATTTATAGAATTGCCATTTCACTACCAATATATAACATACTTACACTAGCATAAACAGTATTGTCTTCCATCATATACTTCAATAAGCTAACTAGAAAAAATCTTAGATGAATTGGTATATGGGGCTTCACAAATGGGATCCAAACCATTCAAAGATCTTGAAAGAATAATGATCTTTATTTTTACATTTGCAGTATGAGGCAAACCTCTCCTTAACCTCCCCAAAGAAGCCTCAATTGATATTAAGAAATTAAAATTATTCTACCCTTTGTATAGTTTTACATTAATCATCTATGAAGCTGAATATCATAGAAATTGCTTCATTTCTTCAAGATCTTCCACTTTCTTTGCAGTCTGTTGGATCTTACCAAGGAACTTAGCATTACAGGTTAGTGGCAAGAAGACATGGAGAGCTATCTTCCCATAACAGTAACTACTTTAATGCAAGCTAAACATGTTCTCCCTACCCTACATTTTGGTTTTTTTCATGTAAGGCTAGAATTAGACACAACAGTAATTACTAAGATGGCTTTTTAAAAAATGTGAATTATTAGAGACACTTTTAAACCGTATTACCTCCCCCTGAAACAACCATTGAATTAGATATTACTAAGACACAGGCATGTTATTTATATTTAACTGTACATAGGATTGCTTGACATGTTTCCAAATTTTCTATCAGACTGTATCTAACAAGATCAGTTCTCTGTGGTCTTTATTACTCGAAGGTATGCCTCCTAGCTCCATCAGAAATTGGCCATGTACACTCTCACCAGGCACTTAACCTGTCTGGACTGTGGCTTCTTTTAATAACATGAATAACATAATTCAATTATATGAATGAATAACAGGGTAATTTCTAATGTTCCTTTTTGCTCACATACAATTATGTAATACAGAAATGGATCTTTATACATTATTACTGTAATATGTTTAGTGGTACATTAAAATTTTTCTTTCTTTTTGGTTGGGCTTGAGATTGAACCTAGGGCCTTGTGCATGCTAGGCAAGTACTCAACTGAACTATATCCCTAGCCCCCCAAATTGGATTAATTTTAAAGACAAAAACACATAAAGCTGAACATATCTTTATGGTAATTTAGTACCAATAAATGGCATTTAAGTTTATATATAACCATTCTTTTATGTAAGTGAAGACATTTTTACACTTATTTTTAAAAAATATTTTATTTGCAGATGGACACAATATATTTATTTTATTTATTTTTATATAGTGCTGAGGATTGAACCCAGTGTTGCAAACATGCTAGGCAAGCTCTCCACTACTGGGCCCCAACCCCAACCCCCACACTAATTTTTTATACTTACAAAAACTGCATGATGTAAGAATTGGCAGAATTGGTTCAGTGGTAGAGTGTTCATCTAGCATACCCAAAGCACCCTGGGTTCAATCCCCAAAAAGAAAAGAAAAAGTAACTGAAAATAATGTGGACAATCAGCCCTCCAACCAACTTTAGATAGAAGATGTTTAGAAAAAAATTGCATTGGGGCAGGCAAGATGGCACATACCTGTTATCCCAGTGATTCAGAGGCTGAGGCAGGAGGGTCTCAAGTTCCAGGGCAGCCTCAGTAATTTAGCAAAGCCTTAAGCAATTTACAGAAACAGTGTCTTTAAAAGTGGGTTGGGGGACTGGAGAAGTAACTCAGTGGTAGAGACATCCTGGCTTCAATCTCCAGTATCAAAAAACCAGTGATAACCTTGTTATTATACCCTAAACAATACAGTATAACAATTATTTACATAGCATTTACACTATATTAGGTGTTGCACTTGACTCTTGAACAAAACGGATTTGAACTGTGGGGTCCACCTATATGCAGGTTTTTTTATGTTTATTTTTTGAGATTTGTGGCTTAAATTAAAAACAAAACAAAACTGTGTAGTCTAGAAATATACACACACAAACACACACACATATATATACATGGTAGGTATGTCCTGAATTCATAAGATATACATAGATAATAGCCTATTTTTTTAAAATATATATATATATTTTTTTAGTTTTCGGCAGACACAACATCTTTCTTTGTATGTGATGCTGAGGATCGAACCCGGGCGGCACGCATGCCAGGCATGCATGCTACCACTTGAGCCACATCCCCAGCTCCCAATAGCCTGTTTTTTTAAACCATTTCCTACCATAAAATACAAATCTAAAACAATTACCTTATTAAAACTTATGCAAATACACATACATTGTGCCATTGAGTCAAGGGGAATGTAAACACACATAAGGATGCAGTATTAAATAACTGTAAAATTAACTGCAGTACATACTGTATTACTATAATAATTTCACAGCCACCTCCTGCTGCTATTGAAGCAAGCTCAAGTATTGTACCCGCTTAAAATCATAGGATGTTAGTAATATCATATCCAGTACACTGTACCTTTCAGTAAAAAGTGATCTCTCATGGTTCTCCTGTAATTTTTACTGTATACAAACCATGATACACAAAATATTTATTAACTGTTTGTTATTGGTAAGGCTTCCAGTAACAGCAAGCTGTTAGTAGTTAGGTTTGGGGAAAGTCAAAAGTTATATGTGGATTTTCAGTTGCAACAAGGGAGCTACCCCTTTATTGTTCAAGGGTCAACTATATAAGTAATCTTGAGATGACGTGAATGTGGGAGGACTAATAAGTCATAGGCAAATATACCATTTTATGTAAGAGATTTGTGTATGGGAGAACTTGGATATCTGTTGAAATCCTGGAGCCAATAAAGAGACCAAAGGGCAACTTTTCTGTTTTAGATTTTGAGCTCTAAATTCAGCTATATTGGAGTTCAAATCCTGACAGTGGTATTAACTGATGGGATGACTTTTCAGTAACTTAACTCTATCTATAAAATAGGTAATTCAGTACCTACATCAGCAGATTGTTAAGGAAAGATAGTTTTATTGTCATTTTTCATAGACATGAGAAATAATTTACTTCCTTAAATTTGCAAAATTGATGGAATTGATACTAGAACAAAGATATCCTAATTCTAGTAAACCAACCAACAACAAAAAAAACACTTTACTGTTAGATATATTTACTTCATAACAAAACATTAACGTGATTATGTTTGATACCTGAGGTCACAATCGTCAAAATATTAAAATTGAAATAATTCAAAGGCCCTGCTGATTTTTTACCTGGCAGTTGGATTAGCAAAACTGGAATTTTACTTGCCTCTTGAAACCTGATTCTCATTAGTGACTATTAATATCATTGAAAAGATATAAATTGGATATTCCTTACAGTCTTAAGTGTCCCATTTTCTCCTTTAAAAAACAGAGTTTCAGTTACATCAAAAGAATTTTAGGCTGTGGGGACAGATTTCAGTGTTGTTATCAGAAGTTCTCAGATGGTATTTGTTTTGTTTTATAGGGATGCTTGTTCAATTATGCAATTATGTATATTTTATATCAATTTAAACATTCATTTGTTCTTTCCCCTGATAATGCTAGAAGGCATTTGGACATATTTTTATGCATTGTTGATAACAGCTCCAAAATGGAATTCTAAATTCAAGGGAAAAGGATATATAAGGCAAATATTGGTTCTTTACCCAGAAAACTGTTTTTCTACATCCAGCGTAGAATAAAATTTTTTTAAAAAATTTTTTTTATGGACACAATATCTTTGTTTTATTTATATATTTTTTTATGTGGTGCTGAGGATCGAACCCAGTGCCTCACACATGCTAGGCAAGTGCTCTACCACTGAGCTACAACCTCAGCCCAATAAAAATTTCTAAGGAATAAAAATCTCTAGATAATCATCACAGCAAGATTTTGTTTTCATATTTTCCAATATAAAAACATCATTCTATGAAAAGGATTTTGAAGGTAGTTTGAGAGTAGACTTCCTCAGTACATGAAGAAATGTTACGACCACTTCCTTCCTCATAGTATTTGAACTCAATAATATTTATTCTGATACTTCTGTCTCTCCTTCTGCTAGAAATAACCTATAGCTTCATTCTGCCCCTCAATTATCTGCCTAACTTGGACTCAATGTCACTCTTCTTAGATGCCCTTCTTTTTAAAAAAAATTTTCTTATAGTTATAGATGGAAAAATGCCTTTATTTTATTCATTTATTTTTATGTGGTGCTAAGGATCGAACAAAGTGCCTCACACATGCTAAGCAAGCACTCTGCCACTGAGCTATAGCCTCAGCCCTAAGATGCCCTTCTTGACAGCCAACTTGCTTCCCAGAGCTAATTGCTGCTCCCTTCTCTAAGCCACCTGTCTACCTCATGCACACAGGACATTGTTGTAGCTTCATTTTTAATGATTATCTCCCATGTAAGAGTGTTATTTTTTTTAAATGTAGTGTACAAAACGTATCTTATACTCTCATGCTTTTCCCTTTTCTTGTGCCCCAGCAGAGATTCAGGTGTGGAGTAGTTCAACATTTCCCTTGAACTGACTTGTTCAATTAGGTATACTAAGCCTATGTTTTGTTGTTGTTTTTGGTGGGGGTGATGGGTATTAAATCTAGGGCCTCACAAATGCTAAGCAGGCCCTCTACCTCTGAGCTAAATGCCTCCAATCCCTAATTTAATCTCTAATTAAAACCTAATTTTAAATTTAGAAAGTTTACTCTTAAGTAGTAAGAATAGTAAGAAAAGGAATTCTTTATGAGATGAGCTAAGAGAGCAGGTATCAACATATTATGAACTACATTGCTGTGGCAAACAGCATAAGTAATCCCCTGTGGTCACCTTCTCCCAGTACTGGGAAAGCAGCTCCAGTCTTTTCTCCAAGTGAATCTTAGGAGCAAATGAGTGTACCCACCTCTGTTAACACCAGCCTCAACTGGAAGAAAAGGGACCAATGAAAAGCAGACTCCCAATTTTTGAGGAAAAGGAGGAGCAATATGTTATAAGAGGACTGGACCTTCTAGGCTTCTACTGGCCTCTCATATTCTTCCTGTTTAGGGAATAAGACCTAAATTTTTTAGTTACCCAAGAAGAGAAGTTTAGCAGAGATCAGAGACAATCCCTGTTAAGAAACTTGGTCACTTTCATGTTATATCCATCCCAAGGGGAGAATGCCTTATCTGTGAGTGTATCCTGCTACGGAACCAGAAATGAGAATAGATGAGGGATTGGTTATATAAATGCCACTTCTTTTTCCACTGCATCTGATAAATAGGCCTATTTACCTTTACTTTAACCACTTAGTATATACATACTACATTTGGATGAATTAAGAAAGACATTTAAAATAACTGTCCCTTAAAACTCAAAGACCATCCAAAACAGGGCTATGAATTCATTTTTGTCCTCTCACAAAGATTATATATATAAATGTCATGTTTACAGTCTCTGGGATATATATATATATATATATAGTTAGCAAAAAATGAGAAAGACAATGACATTGTATGTGAATTTTCTGGCTGCCTTTATTCAGTTTTTTTTTCCTCCATTAAAATACACATTAAGAAATGATGTGATAACTGGAGCTCTAGCTCTTGGTATGTATGAAATGAGGACCATATCCTAAGGGTGAAAGGAGGTGGGGTCCTAAGGAAGGTGGAACAAAACCACTATTCAAGCCCTGCACTGCCTCTGGACTTCTACATACAAGAAAATTAAACTCCTAATTGGTTCAATCCACTATTAATTTGGCTCTCAACTGCAGCCAAATATAGATGTTGTTTCCCAGGCTTCAACAGGTACATCATTTGAAATATACTGAATTACAGTCCAATAATGAGACAAAACTGATTCCCATATACTAAAATGTTGTAAGTTTGAGGTCTCTGTTTGAGGAATACCAATCCATTAAAGACTGAAGTCACATTTTAAAAAGACATTTGTATTTGGTATACAACATACATAAAGACAAATGCTAATGTTATAAAATTTGTAGAATGTTTAATATACCAACCAAAAGATTTTGTCTGGAGAATATATTCCTATCTGTACATTAAGATAGGTTAGGGAAAGAGGAGATTTCCTGGTTATCCTGAAATTTGTATGAAATTTCTAAAGGATCTGACATATCTTTAATATGAAGTTCTTCATCTAAAATAACTCAATGAAGTCTTAATAAATTGGCAACATCTACATTTTTTAATGTTCTAAATATGTACAAAGTCTTATTTTCTTATAAACACTACTTGTTTTACCAAAAGGAAATTAGATTTCCATTTCTTTTCTTGTAACATTTTCTATTAATCTTTCTAAAAAGATGCTAACTAAAGAACCCAAGCTTCTCCAATAGAAATAAAAATATGGCCAATTAAGTACTCTAGTTCTAATAATATTCTTTTATAGTATTTCAAAAACAAATATTAATTCAAACCAATAACTGTAAAAAGAAGTTTAAAAAATCTCAGTTTAATTTCTACAGTCTGTAGGGTAGAGAATACAGGCCACATTTTATTTTATACACACAAAATAAAAACAATGAGTAATATGTTAGCTTTCATGAAGGGTGAAAACCATAAACCTTAATCTAAAAGGCTGCATCTGCATCAGCATAATCTGATGATTCTCTACCAATTTCATTTACAGAATGCCTCTATATCAAGTCATTATTCACTTTCATGCCCCCACATGGGAAGTGGTAGGGGAATATTTGTAGGAATACAATTTATTGTCTGCACCTCCACTTAGAAGTAGCTGTATAGAAAGAGAGAAAAATACACAAAAACATAAGTACAATTATTCCATATAATAGCTAAGCCTAAACAATTATTCCATATAATAGCTAAGCCTAAATAACCACTAATAATTTGCTTAAAAAAAAAACAAAAAATAGCTAACTAAAGAACCCAAGCTTCTTCAACAGAAATAAAAATATGGCCAATTAAGTACTCTACGTCTAATAATATTCTTTTATACTATTAGGAATTACAGATGAGCAGTTAACTGACATTGAACATTAGCACTTATAGGGACCACTTACAGAAAATTTCACTACTATTTGGGTTGAGTACCCCTAATTCAAAAATCTGCAGTTTGGGCTGGGGAGGTAGCTCAGAGAAGAGGGAGGACCTGGGTTCAATCCCCAGTACTAAAACAAATCAAAAGCAAAAATCTATACTTCAGAATACTCCAAAATCCATGTTTTGAGCACAAACATGATGCCACAAGTGGAAAATTCTGCACCTGACCTCATGTGATAGGTCACAGACAAAACAGGCATACCAAAATACATTGTATAAAATTACCTTCAGGAGATATATATATATATATGAAATAAAAACGAATTGTGTTTAGACTGTATCCCATTTCCAGGATAACTCATTTATGTGCAGATATTCCAAAATTTGAAAAAAATCTGAACTTTGAAATGCTTTTGGCAGCAGGCATTTCAGATACTCAGCCTGTATGATGATACAGGACACAAAAACATCAAAAATGATCATTTGAATTTGGTTGAGGGACAGTATGCTGTTGTACTTTCTACGAAGCTTTTTTCAAGATATGTAATAAAATAGTTTGAAAATTGATACAGTTTTCCTTACTTAAGAAAAACAAAAGTTTTTAAAGGACAGTGCATTAATTGTTTGCAAATGGATATTGCAAATTATTCAAGTTGCCCTGGGACCTGTATTTAGAAAGAATTCTTAGGCAATAAGACATTATGTGTATACATACAAAATTAAATGGTAATTCTTTAAACTCGTTTTATAATTCATTTTTATTACATAGGATTTTTGTGACTAGTAAATACTTTGATCCAGTTAGTCTGAAATAGTGAATTTATGGACTTAAAATCTCTCAGTAAGAATCTCATGAGAGGGGCTGGAGCTGTGGCTCAGTGGTAGAGCGCTTGCCTAGCATGAATGAGGCCCTGGATTCGATCCTTAGCACCACATAAAAATACACAAATAAAATAAAGGTATCCTGTCCATCTACAACTACAAAAAGTTTTTAAAAAGACTCATGAGAGGAGCTGGGGTTGTAGCTCAGTGGTAAAGTGCTTATCTGGCACATGTGAGGCACTGGGTTCGATCCTCAGCACCACATAAAAATAAATAAATAAAATAAAGGTGTTGTGTCCATCTAAAACTAAAAAAATATAAAGATACTCATGAGAGAAAATAAATTGCTTCAAAATTTCAAATTTTACTATTATCAGAAAACAAAATAGTTCCTTGAGATGTGAGGTTTTTTATTGTAGAACAAAATTATAAAAATGATATACATTGAAACTAATAACTTTATAAACACAAATACCATATTTATTCTAATAATAAAGTCTCCTTTTCACCAAGTAACTAATGAATTCTTACCCCTGTGTCTGTCCAGTCCACACTTAGAACCTTATCTTCATGAGCAGCCAGATCATAGAGAGGAGCCTTACAACTAAAAGAGGAAAATATTAACATGCTATATATATTCACAGGATTAAAACAAACATTTACGAATAATCACACTTTCCTGAAAATTTTACAGGATTTACCATCCTTGCCTGAATAACCATTTAATCTGAGTCTTAACTCAACCACCTTTACTATTTTTCCTGTATAATCAGCAGACTACAGAGATTTATTATAACAAATATATTCAGGAAAAATGTTATTTAGTTTTAAAGATTTATTCATAATTAGGCCAATTTCACACTTCCTTCACTATTTTTCTTTTATACCCAAATCGTGGCTTTGTTTTTTTTTTTAATATTTATTTTTTAGTTATAGGTGGACACAGTGTCTTTATTTTACTTTATGTGGTGCTGAGGATCAAATCCAGTGCCTCACACATGCTAAGCAAGCACTTTACCTCTGAGCCACAACCCCAGCCCCAAATCATGGCTTTATCTAGCCATTTCTACCCTGATAACTTCTATATTTATATTTTTAGCCCAAACTTCTCCCTTGAGCTACACATGTATATACAATTGCCTGACAGTTGGATGGGCACAAGAAATTTAAAACAACAAATCAAAACTTCTGATTTTCCCTCATATATCAATTAATTGTTCTATCCTTTCCCACCATGGTTAAGTGGCACCATCAATCACCTAACTGCTTGGGCAGAAAATGAGAGCATTATCCTGATTCAGCCATCCTCAACATACATCTAGTACCCAGTTATTTATCTGTAATGCTGCCACCACAGTTCAAGTCACAATTATTTGTGTCTTGAATTACAATAGCCTCTCTGCTTTCATTCTTGCTCCCTTGTTCAAAACCCTCTAAAGCATTCCAATCACATTTAAAATAAAACCCAAACTCATTACCATGTTTTAGCAGGTCACCACTAGCTGCTTCATGTCCTGCCACTCTCCTCTTTGCTTACTTTACTCCATCAACACTGGCCTTCTTGCTATTTTGCCAATATGCCAAGATTCTTCACCTTATCTGTTGTTCCCTCTGCTGTGATATGTGCATGGTTCATTCCTTCCCACTATTAGCTCACTACTGCAATATCAGAGGGACCCTCCCCTAAGAAGTGTTCCTTTACTCAGCTACTTTCTTCATAGAACTTACTACTATCATCAGAAATTATGTTAACTGCAATGTAAAATGTTTAAAATGAATATAATAGCTTCTAGATGTTAACAAGTCATGTATTATAAAACAGTATTATAATATATTACAAAGCAGATTTAAGGCCAAAAACAACAACACACAAACAGGCATTTAGTTAATGCATCTTTTCTACTTGTAAAGACATGTAAATAAGTTCTGTATGCAGTTTTTTTGGAGTGCACTCGCTCATGCTCGCTCTCTCTTTCATGCTCTCTCTCTCTCTCTCCCTATTATTATTATTATCATAGCACTAGCCTATAAGTAAAGAAATATACCTTTAACACATAATTATCTTTATATTTTTAATTTTTCTATTAACATAATTTATATTAAGGTTCAAGATAATCTTTCTAAACTATTTTTTCCTGTTTTATAACAAAGTCAAAAGAGATTATAAACTGATTTTTGTATTTTTTGATAAAAGATAAAGCAACATGGCATTAGTTTTTTTCAGAATGCTAAAAAACAACATACTAAAAATCCTTTGATTCTGGCTTTTTTGAAATATCAGTATTTTTGAATATTAGGTAGTAAAACCAAGAGCTTTTTTTCCTAACCCTTCCAGGCAATTTTTTCATTTTATAATAGTAACTGATATCTTTGGTTTATAGAGAATAAAGAGCACTTACCTTCTTGTATCCCACAGCTTGACAATGTTATCTAAAGAGCCTGAAATCAGCTGTTGTTCATGAGTAGGAGACCACTTTACTGCTGTGACCCAGCCTGTGTGTGAGGTCAGGGATAGTGACACCAAAGAACCATCTGAACAAAGCAAAAAAAGATAACAAGTACTAAATTTTAGAACAGAAAAGTAGGCAGAACAAACCTAAAAAATATTTGGAGAAATCCTTGTTTTTTTTTTTTTTAACATGCCCCAATATTTATACAACTCACCTTTGGTTCGGGGATCCCACAGTCTTATATGCCTATCTGTGCTTCCAGAAGCTAAACGTTTACAAAGTGGAGAATAGGAAATACAGTTAAACACTTTATTTCCTGTCTGAAAAGGAAAAGAAAAGTACACTTGACTATGATAGACTAAAAGTAAGCATTTCTAGAAGTTTTTGTCACTTAAAATATCAAAGTTAATCAGAGGAATACCGAAATCCTTACCAAAGTTGACTTAAGACCGCCAGATTCAACATCCCATACTTTAATTGTGTGGTCCCAAGATGCACTGCAGATTTCTTCAGCATCTGACCAGAGTACTGAGGAAATTGCTTCTGTATGGCCAGAGAGGGTCACCATGGGAGTCTAGAAATGGAAGATCACCCCCAAAAAAGGGAATAGCATTTTCATTTCAGAGTAATTAGAACAATAGTAGTAGTTATTAACTTCCAAAACCATATGCCAGGTATTTTTGCCAGAGGTTTTAGTTTTGATAACCTGCTCTATTTCTTCTTTGTAACAATCCTCCAAGGTGGATATATCTGTTCTTATTTTATACACGAAGATACTGACACTGAAATAATTGCCCAACATGATACAGCTTATAAGTGGCAGACTTGAGTTTAAACCCAAATAGCACTCCCAAGTTTCTAGTCTTTCTATTGTATTCTAACTCTTCCTCATCTGTTCTACTTTTCATTTTAAGCAGTATTAATATTAACACTAATTTAATTCTCTCAATGAATAAACATAATATTAAAGTCCTGTCCCCAAATGGCCTTGAACTGACCCAGTCTTTCCTCTCTTCTCCTATCCTGTAGTTCTCAGAATAACTGTAGAATATGCTGGGAATGTAACATCCTGAGATACGGATGGACTGACCGGAACAGCCTGGGCTCAGTTCCAGCCCCCCCTAGAAACAGGATGTCCTTCAAAGCATTGCCCAGTAGGTCTCATGACCTGTGGGTATAAACCCCAAGTGTTGCTGCTTTTTGGGATTCGTCACTGTGGTGAAAGTGGGGCACACAGTTAAGACTCCATCTACCCCGGGCAGCTTTCTTGGGAGATTGACTCACAATGGATCCTAGGCTTCTGTTGGCCCTTGCTGCTTCTTTGTAAGTGATAAAATCTATTTCATGTAACTTGTGGCATGTGAATGTGTTCTGTCTCACTGGACTAAAGCAATCAGTAAAACTGAAGTGGATGGAAGTGTATAAACTCTTATTCCTAGTGGTTAGCATAGTGATGATTTTTACTGTCCTCTATGCAGTGGGGTGGGTGGGGGGGCTTTCTCAGTTGGGATCTGTTATTAATGATCACAGTTAGTGAAAAAAACTTTCAGGTCAGAAAGACCTAGGTCTGAGTTGAGGTGCTGCCAATTTCTACATGACTCCTCCAGGTAAATTAATCTCAAAACATTCTTGGCACTCTACTTCCTCAGCATCTTTAAATCCTATTTGTTTTGTTTGTTTGATACCAGGCATTGAACTCAAGGTCTGCTTAACCACTAAGCCAAATCCCCATCCCTTTTTATTTTTTATTTTGAGACAGGGTCTCACTAAGTTGCTTAGAACCCTGCTAAATTGCTGAGGCTGGCCTCAAACTCGTGATTCTACT
Source organism: Callospermophilus lateralis (assembly GCF_048772815.1). Classification (NCBI taxonomy): domain Eukaryota; kingdom Metazoa; phylum Chordata; class Mammalia; order Rodentia; family Sciuridae; genus Callospermophilus; species Callospermophilus lateralis. Next base: position 32,219,610 of record NC_135313.1, on the reverse strand, counting down.
GCCTCAGGCTCCTGAACTGCTGGGATTATAGGCATGTGCCATCACACCCAGAAGTTCTACTGTTTAATCTTTAAATGATGTCCATTAATGAGTACTCCAAAATCTCTAATGTCTTTTCCAAATTAAAAACCCCAAATTACATATAGAGCCTATAAGAAATATGTGAGAAAGACAAAAAGAATTCTGGAATGGGAGGCAGTTGGTCTCCTTTTGTAACTGGTATAGTTAGATTTCTTAAATATAACCTCGTCTGTAACTGGAAGGGTTATGCTAGATCAGGACATAGACTCTGTTAGTAAAATGCCAGAAAATAAATATTTTAGACTTTGCCAGCTACATGCAGTTTCTGTTGCATATTGTTATTTGTTTTTACAATCCCTTACAAATGTAAAAACTGAGGCTGGGTATGTGGCTCAAGTGGTAGCACGCTCGCCTGCCATGCGTGCGACCCGGGTTCGATCCTCAGCACCACATACAAACAAAGATGTTGTGTCCGCCGAAAATTAAAAAATAAATATTAAAATTCTCTCTTTCTCTCTCTCTTTAAAAAACAAAAAAATTTAAAAAAATGTAAAAACCATTTTTATAGCACTATAATATAAAAAGAAGTATACATAATATAAAAAATAAACCCAAAATGGTTGTTGGGCTGTGTTTGTCAATTCCTGGACCAATTATACAAATATTGCTTTTCTGGCTCTAAAATTTTCCTAAAAGAAGTAAAGGAACCTGATAAAGAAGTAGGAATAAGAAAGATAATCAGAAGTTTATAGGATAGAAAATGACAGGGTAGAAAGAAACAACAGGTAAACTATAAATAATAAGCTATCCCATTCTTAGATGGTAAGTCAAGAGAAAGGAAAACTTATGTTCACATAGAAACCTGAACATAAAAAATATTATACTGTTTTGTTCATAACTACCTACCTGGAAAACAAGCCAACTATCCTTCAACTTACGAATGATTAAACCAACTGTGGTATATCCATATAACAGAATCCTACTCCACATCTAAAAGGGACAAACCAATGATACCCTCAACAACATGAGTGAGTCTCAACTACCTTATATGTTAAACAAAAAGGGCTGATATAAAAGACTATGCGCTTTATTATTCTACTTCTGTGACATTCTGGAAAACTTGTAAAAACAGAGAACAGATCAATGGTAGTGAGGGTATGGAGGTGAAACTACAAAGGGGCAACATGAATTTTGTTGGATGAGAGACCCTTCTGTATCTTGGTTGTATGACTGATCAAAAGCCAAGAGCTAGGATGGGTTGTAGCTCAGTGGTATAGTGCTTGCCTGGCACCTGTAAGGCACCGGGTTTAATCCTCAGCACCACATAAGGAAAAAAAAAAAAAAAAAAAAGTCAAGAGCTATAACCAAAAGAGCATGTTTTATTTTCACTCTGTAATTTTTTTAAAGAAGAAAAGTCAATATTGGTGTTATTACTATAAACAAACTGAAGCGGAATAGTACCAGAAGGAAAAAAGAATTATAAAGGAAGAAATTTTATGTTAATATATGAAGCAAATGACAACTAAATGATTGACAACATTATTCATATTAATACAATTCAGGTACTGGAACAGAATGCAGAGGTGACTTTCAATATATGTCTTATTCCATTTTTTAAAAATACAAAGTTTTCTACAATTTCTATTTACAGCAACATTTTCACTACAAAAATTAGCACTTTTCTGGCATTATTTCAAACAATAAATTATGAATACATGTATTTAAGCCCTATATAAAGCTAAATGAAAAACTGAATATACTATTATTTCTCTCAAATGAACAATGGAAGCAATTTTATAAATGCATTCCTCTAAAAATAAAAGGTATTAACACAAGGCAGTGAGTGATATAAAATACCTGTAATTCATACATTCATTAAAGAACATGAGTCTAGAATATATAAAGAACTCTTAAAAATTTAGAAAAAGATAGACAAAATACTTCTTTTATTTTTAAATTTTTTTTCTTAGTTGTAGTCAGATACAATACCTTTATTTTATTTATTTTTATGTGGTGCTGAGGATGGAACCCAGGGCCTCACACGTGCTAGGCAAGCGCTCTACTGCTGACCCACAATCCCAAGCCCAATAAACTTCTTTTAAATGGGCCAAAAGACATTCCTGTATATCAGCGACAAATCCTCTGAAATGGAAATGAGGACAACCACTCCATTCACAATATCCTCAAAAAAAATAAAATACTTGGGGAATCAACCTAACAAAAGAGGTGAAAGATTTATACAATGAAAACTACAGAACCCTAAAGAGAGAAATAGAAGATCCTAGAAGATGGAAAAATATACCCTGTTCATGGATAGGCAGAACCAACATCATCAAAATGGCGATATTACCAAAAGTTCTCTATAGGTTTAATGCAATGCCAATCAAAATCCCAACGGCATTTCTTGTAGAAATAGAGAAAGCAATCATGAAATTCATATGGAAAAATAAAAGACCCAGAATAGCAAAAACAATGCTAAGCAGGAAGTGTGAATCAGGCGGTATAGCGATACCAGACTTCAAACTATACTACACAGCAATAGTAACAAAAACAGCATGGTACTGGTACCAAAACAGGTGGGTGGACCAATGGTACAGAATAGAGGACACAGAAACCAATCCACAAAATTACAGCTATCTTATATTTGATAAAGGGGCTAAAAGCATGCAATGGAGGAAGGATAGCATCTTCAACAAATGGTGCTGGGAAAACTGGAAATCCATATGCAACAAAATGAAACTGAATCCCTTTCTTTCGCCATGCACAAAAGTTAACTCAAAATGGATCAAGGAGCTTGGTATCAAATCAGAGACAAGGCGTCTGATAGAAG